>NW_027624208.1:0-8581 GCF_034508935.2 Berghia stephanieae | reverse complement strand
ATTCCTGAACCAAATATTGTTTTTTACAAAAATTTTTTAAAACTAGGCCTTAAAGTTGTTGGGGAAGCAACGTCGTTAACTTTTCCCCTTTCCCAGAATTTCAGGATTTTCCAAAAACCTCACACCAATCACATAAAAATGAATTTTTTTTTATAACTAAAACACAATGTCAGTAAAGTTCTTGCCATACATATTTTTTTGCAAAACACGCGCTACAATACAACACATGTTCATTTTCTTTAAATTTTTTGATGTAAAAAAGAAATTTGAATGAGAAAAATATTTGGTTGTATCGTAGGCGAATGTGACGATTTTCCTAATAGTTGGTACGGAGAGGGTTAATACTACATAGTACTACACAATCATTCAGGGACCTCCCTTTTCACTATAGCCATCCATTGTGTCAGTGGTAGATGTTATAATTGTTATTATGTTAAAGTATACTATACAAAATCACTTTATCGGTCGATTAAAATGTCTAACTGTCACAGGACTGCTTCAGATTGAGCAATACGTCATATAATATATAATATATAATTAAAATATGTCAAAGTATAACCTTACAAGTCACTTTATGGGGTCGATTGCAAAATTCGACGGTCACAGGACTGCTTCAGATTGAGCAATAGTCATTTTAATATATATATATAAATTAAATATGTCAAAGTATAACCGTACAAAATAAATATATCGGTCGTTACAATGTCTGACTGTCACAGGACTGCTTCAGATTGAGGAATACGTCTTATAATATATAATGTATAATTATAATAGGAGCTGCCGCAACAGACACGAGTGGGGTTTAAGTAAGATAAGTGATAAGAAAACTCGTATCGTTGATTTACTGCCCTTTATAAAATTTACCATTATGCAAATTATTAAAAATATCATCTCCATTCATCGCTGGGGATTGGTTCATCTTTTTTGAAGGAGATATTTTAAAGTGTTTTGTTTTTTTTTATTGAAAAAAAAGTTTTAAATTCTGATTGTTTTTTTTTTTTTTTGTTTTGTTTTGTTTATTATTTGTTTTTTTTTGTTATTGCTTTTGTTGGGTTTTTTTTTTTGTCTTTTTTTTTTTTTTTTTTTTTTTTGGTTGCTTTTTTTAAAATACTTTTTTTTTTGTGGTTGATTATTTTTGTTTGCTTTTGTTTTTTAACCGACACGACGTGCAAGATTATATAATTTAATATTAGACCGACAAGTGAAGACTCTTAATTTCAAGGCTTATTATTCAAAATGCTTTGTCTGTTTATTTAATTCGCTGCTAAGTAATAAATACACTTCTCCTGTTACAGCTTTAAGAATTCTTAATTACAGTGTCCGTTCATAAAATTGGGAGCCAAGCTGGGGTCATTCATTGAAGGCGCGTTACGGAGAAGAGTGGGACTTATTATCAAAATATTATTTAAACCCTTTTCATCGGATTAATTAGGGGCCGGCAGTTGTAATTTTTAATGGCTGCCTGTTGAAGGGGGGCGTTTTGGTTCATAGTGTTTCAAAAAGATTAATTCGATAGTTGCAGTTTTTATACGATCTGGGTTAGTTAGCAAGAAAGGAGAGGTGAGGAACAGTTTGGAAGAAGACCGCGTAGTGGTTTGAGCTGGGCGGGCGGATGCGTTGATCAGGCAGACGGGGAAGGGGCGTGCTGTTTGGGTTTTTTTTTGGTCGTTGCGTGTCCGCGGGAAGGGGGCGTGTATGTTGCGAGCGTGGGTGTTCCAGTATATTTTATATATATATTTATATAATATATATATATTATATATTATATATATATTATATTTATATAATATATTATTATTTATAATAATAATAATTATGATGATGAATGTTTATGATGATGATGATTGATGATGATGATTGTGATGATGATGATGATGATGTTTGATGATGATGGATGATGAGGGATGATGATAATAGTAATAATAATATAATCATATTTGTTGAGCGCTCTTCCATATCACGAGGAAGTGCTCAGAGCCCTTTACGGGGGATCAAAAATTAAATTTGGAAAATAACAAAAGTTTTAAAAGATGTTTTTTAAACATTTATTCCGATGAAAAATACCGCACTTCTTTTGGAAAGTTTGTTCCAGAAGGATTGGGTATTTCCCCGAAAGGATTGTCCTCAGTGTCACGCAAGAGATTTTCCTTGAGTGGCAAGCAGTTTTCCATCGGATGACGATTGAAGGGATCGGTTTGGGGGTATAGAACCCCACTTTATCTAAAGATAAGTTGGTTGATATGTGTTGAGGCATTTGAAATACAATATCAGATCTTTGTACAATATTCTTTCCTTAACAGGAACTCAATGAAGCTCTTTAGCAAGTTGACAAATGATGTTTCTTAATAAGGATGTCGCTTAAAGGACTAATCTTGCAGCATTGTTGTGAATTCTTTGCAGCCTGAGTATTCTCTCGCTGATGAGAGGTTCAAAAAGAGAGGGTTTACAATAGTCAACGTTTGAAAAAACCAATGATGTAATCAAGGTTTTTGTCACATCTGTTTTGTGTAGTTTGCAATTCTACCAATTCTTTTAAAGTTGGAAATGTAGGCATTGAGAAAGATTGTTTTATGTGCCGGCCTAATGTTATATTTTCATCCAGAAAGATGCCGAGATTTTTAAACAGCGGGTGAACTTTGCAAAATTGAGACATTTATATTACATTTGATACTTCCAATGAATTTGTATATTGGGTGACTTAAAATGAAAATTTTCCCGTCTTTTCATATTAAAACTTTATTTATTTGTTTTTTTTCCAATTTTTATATCATGTACGCACTTTTCTTTGGTAAGTAGCGTTTGAATTGGATCATTTTACTCACATTTTCATATTTATTTGTGTGTCGTTTGCGTATAGATGGTAATTAAAGTTATATTTTCTAGAATTTTAGTGAGTGGCTGAGTTTTATAATGTAAAGAATATAGATCCTAATACAAAACCCTTGCGGGATTCCTTTTTTGAGGTTGCTGGCCTCCCTTATATCTTCTTTTAACTCTCACTCTCTGTGTGCGACATGTCAAATAAGATTGAATCCGGTTTAAGGCGTTCCTTTAATTCCAAAACTGATTTGAAATCGATCGACACGGATTTTATGGAGGATCGTGTCGAAGGCAGCAGATTTAAAACTAGAAAGGGCGAGTTAAAGAAACCCCCCTGTCGTCCATTTCAAGTAGCAAATCATCTGTTACCCCCAAAGTGTTGTTTTTTGGGACTGCGCTTTGCTTTGTATGCCTGTGGAATGGCTCTCTCTATTATTTGTTTCAATGTGGTCTAACAATTGTTTCAAGGACACCTTTTCTAGAATTGTGTAGACAGGAGAAAGATTTTTAACTCGTTTAATATTGAGTTCTTGTTTTTTAAATAAAGGTTTAACGATGGCCTCTTTGAATATGCGAGGTACCGTACTGTGGGGAACGAATTGTTGTTATTATAGTTATATAGGGCAGTAAGTCATCCAAACATTCTTTTAATTTGCTTATGGAGATAGGATCGGTTCACTGATTTTGATGGGGTGATTTGGAGGATAGTACGAATTCAGTTTGTTTGGGTATATATTTATTATGTATTTGCCAAATCCATTTTTTTTCTGTTTATAAAGGCTCCAGATCCACAGACCTAATCGCCCCCAAGTCATGAATGGGGGTTTACAATTGACCTTAAGATGTTTTTTGTGTACCCATAAATTTGATTTAAACAACGCTTTGTTTTATCAAAAAATCAATTGTTACGTCAAAATTTCCTCGCAATTAATTTTTAACACGTTGATTATGGGTTAAACTTCCCGGGAAACGGTATTAGAATACAATTAGATGTGAGTTCTTGCACTGGACCGATACCAGGTAATGGTTTTTCCCAATATTTTTAATACAAACAATTCTTAAATTTTACATTAACCATTTGCTGTTCTTAAAGTTTGGAAATAATTCTACGTCACGTGATCGAAATATTTAATATATTTGACCAGATAGTTTGCCAATTTTTTTTTTAATGACTACTATATCCGATTACAAACAATAACAATATGTCAGCCGGGTCACTAAATGCAGGGTTCTTCTCTAACCCAAGGTAACAAAAAGATTCTTTACTCACATTCTTCTCCGACGAGCATAAACAAAATAAAAGTGTATCCAGAGGAGAAAAACATTATAAATCTAATCATGCTTTGACTTTTATACATTCTGATCACATAATGACATGTGAAAAAGGTTTAGCCAGCATGAAGACACATAACCAAAGGTTGTTTTTTTTTTTTTTTTTTTTGTTCTTAGAGTGATATAGATTACCTTTTGAGTTCTATTTTTAGTCACATAATTTAATGGGCGATAAATCCATTAACCATGATCCGATTTATTTGCAATTTGGAAATAATATCATTCTCTGTATGCGCTGCCATTTGTTCTCTTTACAGGTTATAATTATCATAACAGGTTAAGTGATATTCCGGAAAAATCGTGCTCTTTTCAGAAAGAAGACGTAAATAAAGGGCAATAACTCCTTGAAATAGTGTATGAATTTAATCATTTTTTTCTTAGTGATATATTTGGATCCTGGTAAAGTTTGTTTGTTTGTGTTTGTTTTGTTTTTGTTTTTTGTTTTTGTTTTTTTTTTTTTTTTTTGTTGTTGTTGTTTTTTTGTTTTTTTTTTTTTTTTTTTTTTTTTTTTTTTTTTTTTTTTTTTTTTTTTTGTTGTTGTTGTTGTTTTGTTTGTTTTGTTTTTTTTGTGGGTTTTTTTTTCTTTGCAGGTTATCAAATTCTTGATATTACGGGAGTTCTGAATTTAACCATAATCTCACTTGTTTGACCTCTATGTGCCCCCCGAAAGGTCAGATCCAATGTTATTTTTTGTCTGTTTATTTGGCCTACAAAGAGAAAGTTAACTTTTACACGGATCCGAAACAGCTTATTTGGCCTATAAAGAAAGTTAACTTTTACACGGATCCGTACAGCTTATTTGGCCTATAAAGAAAGTTAACTTTTACACGGATCCGTACAGCTTATTTGGCCTATAAAGAAAGTTAACTTTTACACGGATCCGAAACACCAATGGCTTCGGGAACCCTACAACTATAGCGTCCCTTGATTGGACGTCACCTTGCAGAGAGAGCGTCAAAATGGTTTTGCGCATGCGTCTCTCTCGTCATCGCTTTCGGTGAAGTGTCTCATGCCGCTTTCACCGGAAGCGAGGACCAGAGACGCATACGCACAACCTACATGACGTTCTCTCTAATAAACTTCTCCGCCGGTGACGTCCAATCAAGGGACGCTACTCTTCCGCTAATCTCATTTTCTATAGATAGTATGCAGATGACATAAACTTAGGCCTTTGTTATTGTTTTTGCCATCCGCGTTTGTGAGTTGTTCTCACTAAACTGTATTAACCAGACTATAAAAAGTTCATGGTTACACAGAGTTTGTGTGCTGGTCCGTTATACTTCTGGATGACAATGTTGTGAACTCCTTGGCCAAGCGCATTCTATCTATAGATTAATAAATAAAGATCATTTTGATGTACAAAATAAATCTGAATAAGAAAAAATGTATATTGTATCGTAAAAATTGACGATTTTGCTGTAGGTGGTTAGGAGAGGGTTAACCCTCATTTTTGAGGAAGAGTAATAAATTCGAATTTTCTCAGCAAAAAACACCCGAGGTGAAAAACGAAAAGTTTTTTAACTTTTAAAATTCAATTAAAGTTGGTTTCAAGGCGTTTAGTCAATGTTCGACGACATTAGAGCAAAATGTGTAAAAAGTGCTTGACTTCAAATAGATCTTTCAAGGATGATATCACGTGTGACTGAATTGTTGAACATTGACAATACCCTGTGAAGAAGTATTCTCCTTGAACGGTACTTGTCAAATAGATAAATACTGGAATGTGTTGATTTAATGGTGGCTCTACAGTGTAGTAGCAGTGATTTATTGGTCTCGCTCTTTCTCTCTTCTCTTGTTTCTCTCTCTACATATTAATATATTATTCATATTATCGATTATATTTCCCCCCCTCTCTCTCTCTCTCTCTCTCTCTCTCTCTCTCTCTCTCTCTCTCTCTCTCCCCTCTCCCTCTGCACATGCCTCGCACTCTCTTTTCTGTTTTTATTCTCTGTACCCCCCCCCTCTCTATATACATAATTGTCACAGTAAAGATTGTTCACAATTATCTTATTAAATTTTTATTTTATTAAGAACGGAATTCATCTCACTCCAGTTATATTGGTCAGATTCAGCGTGGGTTACGCAATGGATGCGTGGGTTGACGGAGGCAGGAAGCAATAACAAACCCACATGGTTGCATTACCTCCACCATCATTCTCGCTCACGGTTTGTGGAAAAGCACTTCATTGCCTCACGTATTCATTTAATCCCCATAGAATTAAACAAATGGAATACGTACGAAGCCAAAAAAAGCCCCCCCTAAAGCTCCGCCATTTTTTTTTTTGGCTGAGAAAGTAGTAATTAACCATTCATTCGGTATCAAATGTCAACATAACGACACAAGAAAAACAACCAAACAATAATCAAAATCCACAATAAAATGTTTTCAGAACTGTTGCGTATATTTATGGCACAACGAAGCTGTCAAAAATGAAGTTAGAAAATGTGTGTACATTGTTTTTATAATAACCTGTAATGTGTTTTCCAACCACCACATCATCTACTACTACAACCACCACCCCCAATTTCATCACTAACACTACTACTACAAACCCAGCCCACATCATATCACTACCACTATACTACACCACCACCAGCACATCATCATCACTACCACTACTACAATCACCACAACCAATCGTCATCCTACCAACTTACTGAAAACCACCACCCCCACCATATCATCAATCATTACCACTACTACCACAACCCCACCACCACTACTACTACAACCCACCACCACATCATACCTCAACTATTTCAACCACCACCACAATAGCATCACTACCACTACTACTACAACCACCACAACCACATCGTCATCACGACCACTACTACTAAAACCCAAACCCACCATATCATTACATTCCACTACTACTACACCCCATCCACCATATCTTTACCTTTTACCACATATACTACAACCACCACAACCACTTTCGTCATCATACCATTACTATACTGCAACCACCACTACCCACCATATCATCACCATTACAACTACTACTAAAACCCAAACCACAACCACATCATCATCACTACCACTACTACTACAACCACCACCACATCATCATCACTATCACTACTACTACAAAACAACCACCACACATTATCATCACTACACTACTACTACTGCAACCACCCCCCACCATATCATCATCATTGAAAATTTTTTTTTTTAATTGAGCTTTATATAAGTGCAATATCTACTAAATGTGCTCAAAGCGCTTTACAAGGGGTCCCCTGGTCAACATTTAACATGTAGGAGGGACATGGGGCCTGTTAGGCGATATTACAATTTTTCGGACAAAGACAACTCTGTTAACGGCCAGGGTACTCATTTTACACCTGAGTACGGTGAGAGAATGTGAGTAAAGAGCTTTTCCAAGGACTCAACTATGCGCCGAGCGCGAGGCTCGAACCCCGGACCTTCCGATCCGGAAGCAGTGTCATTACTACTAGACCACATAGCCCCATCATTACCATACTACTACAAACACCACCACCACATCATCATCAAAGACCCTACTACTACAACCACCAACCACCCCCATATCATTACCATTACCCACTACTATACTACAACCACCACCCATCCATCACCTTACCACTACTACTACAACTACAATCATCACCACCACCACATCATTTATCACTATTACTACTACAACTACAACCACCACCAAACACCACATCACCTCACTAACACTCAGTACTACAATCACTACCATTAGGTTTTTGGGGCTTTACTTCATTTGAAAAAAAGGAAACTTCGGAAATTTTATTTTTGGGAATTGTGTTTATATATCATAATATAATTTCTAATCAGTTATCTATTTAGAACTAGATACTAAAACAATATGTATGCCAAAAACCCACCCCAATTCCCCTTTCTTGTGTGCGGGGAATTTCCTCTTTTCGGCATTGAAATTGAGTGTGAAAAGAGTCATTACTACACACATAAACAACAGAAACAATTTTTAAAAAAAAAAAGAACAATGACACGCAACCACTCACACACGAGGCTAAACTATTTTTTCCTTTTCTCTATATAGAATAGGACAAGACAAAACAATAGCTTGACTCTCGCTACACTTCGCATTGATGTTTGTTCGTCTCACGAGTTCAACTCTGGTCGAACCTGTCAATATTCCTTTTTGCCCCGGACGTAATCATTAATAGAATGTTGTGTGGTTTTTGACCGTGAAGAAAAACCTTAAGAAGTCACATTTATATCATTTTAGAGAGATCGTTTTGAATAATTTTGAGTTAAACAGGGACGCCTTGTTTTCATGAACGGCGATCGCGCTTTTTACTATAGTAACGCGATTCCCCGCCAACATCAAAAAATGGCGGATATTTTTTTCCCTCGAGGCCGTGGTTGGTTACCTAAGGCACCCTACGGTTTCCCCTTTGGGGAAATTCCTTG
>NW_027624207.1:0-8589 GCF_034508935.2 Berghia stephanieae | reverse complement strand
CTAATGACAAGGTGAGGAAAAGGAAAATGAAACTTATGAAAGTTTTTTCGTGGCATCACTCTATTCAAGAAATGTAATTTCCCTCCTGTTTGAGAAGGTTGGAGCATCCCTTTTTCCCCATTTCCCGTTTATATCATTTTATTGCCTCGGGGTTTGAGAGTAAATTTGGTGTTCCACCTCTCATCTTTCCCTTATTTAGGCCCAAATAGTCGATTGGATTGCGCTCACAGGTATGGGGGGAAGTCTGGGGGTTGTGTCAAAAACTCGACAGTTTTTTGAAAAACTTTTTTCTGGTTTGTTCTCCCCTTCCTTTGTAGGATGTAGTTTACTTCGCCGTTCCATGCATTTTTGGGATGATATCCATATCAAATTTTATCTTGGATCCTTTTTCCCTATCACGTCGTTCCACCTGGTTATCCTCTGTCGTTTTTCGAAAATCATTTCCCCGGGTTTGTTTGTGAATTCCAATTCTTAGCCGCCCTTTAATGGCTTTTGATGGGTGAAAATAGATTTTTTTTTCACAGTTTACGAGAGTGTCGATTTTCGATCCTTTCTTTAAAAAATATAGCCTTGTGGAGAACATTGTGCTTTTTGAGCAATAAAAAAATTGTACGGGCAAAACTCACTGAAAATTTGAAAATTAAAAAATGTTTTTTTTACGATAGATAAAAAAATTGAAACGATAAACATTTCTTTTTAATTTAAAGTCATTTTGAAAGTTCTTTTAAGTCAAACAGATACAAAAAAATTTACCGGGCACACAATCCTCAAAATCAAACAATTTCTACACTGAAAAAATTGTCGTTTGACGTTTTTTTCAAATCTTTTTCCTTCGAAATAATGTATTCACTTAATTACTTTAAGGTTTCCAGCCTACACTAAAATTTTTAAACATTCTCATCAAAATTTACTCAATATTATTTGCCCCTTTGATGCTTTTCAAAAGTAAGGTTTTCGGTGGTAAAACCCCGGTTTTAAAATTTTGGCCCCACACCCTCCCCTATCTTCCATAAGTTCTTTCTTCCGTTGTGTTGTTATTTACGGTTTTTCCGTGTTTTTTAGTAAAAGTGTGTTCTCAAGGTGTATGTTTGTGTCTGTGTGCGTGGTGTGTGTATGGTTGGTTTGGTGTATAGTTAGATGCGCTTGGTAAAAATTCACAACATTGCCACCGGGAAGTATATCGGCCCAACAACAAAACTGTGGGCAACCCAAAGACGTTTATTCGGGTTAATACAACTTAGTGAGAAAAAATCATAAACCGGAGGGGCAAATACCAAAACAAAGACCTATGACGAAAAACCCCCTTCTATAATGTATGTTGGGGTTTTGTTTTTGTTGTGTGGTGTTTTTTGTGTTTTGGAATGGGGTTTGCGTGGAAAAAAAAAAGTACGAAATACCTGACGAGGAGGGGGGGGGGGGGGGGGGGGGGGGGGGGGAGGGGGGGGGGGCGTTCGTTTGTGGAAACTGTCAGATTGGCATTTTCAGCAAACGGACATTCAACTGATTTTATTAACTTGATTACTGAAGGGTGTTCGGATTTATAAAAATTTAAACAATTTCACCGTTAAACAACATAATAATTTTAAAGCTGATTTACTGTTTTTTTTATGCCATCGATGTGATAATTTCCCAGGGGAAATATTTATTAAACGTTGTCGGCAAACTGTCAAGGGTTTTGTCAGGTCTACCCCGAACAACCAAACGTAGACAGATTGGGGGACAAAATTTTTTTCGCGTCTGCTTCATTTTTTCTTTTGACCTACTAAAAGTTAAGAAAAGGGGGAACATTCCAAAAAAGCTCCTACATCCCCAGTATTTTTTCACCGTGGACTTTTGTCAGGCTTATTTATAAATTTGTCATCAATTTAAAAAAAAATCTAGAACAAACCGTGATAGGTTTGTGAAATTTTAAAAATTTCCCAATTTAACATTGTTTTTTTTTTCGGCCCCCATTTTAAAATTTTTTAATATTTAAGGTAGTGCAAAGAGTCCGAGGTTTTTTTTCTATTAGGGTTAGTCATAAGTCTTAGTAAAGGTGCTAGGGTGTTTATTTTCCTATTGACTTGACTTACTTGACTTAGATGCCTTTCGCGTCTCGACCGAAAGATCGGGTCGCCTTGGGGTGTTTTCCCGTATTTTCCGTGTGAGGTGTCTCCAAAAAATTTCCGGCCTCCTAGGGTTCTCAGATTTTTTAAAGGGCCCCGCCGTTTTTGAGACTAATGCTTTGTCCAAGTTTGTGAGGTTTTTGTTTAGGGGTCACAGGGGGTGTTGTGACGCCTTTCCCCCTGAAAAGGTTCCCCTGTTTTTGGAAGATCCCGACAGGCTTTGGTTTTCTTTTAGTTTTTGTCCTGCGTTTGTATGTGACCGAAAATTGGGCCCTCGTTGTTTTAAAATGTCAAGGGGGATTGGCTTTCTTTTGTGATCTTATAGAGTGATTCTTTGGAAAATTTTTTTTGGGGTATTTGATGTCCATACCCTTCTTAGCTTGTGCATGAAGGGATCCAGATGTTCTTCTTCGATTTTTTCAACCCCCCAAATGCCGCTTATACAGAAGTACCGGTTTTTTCAAGAGCATGGTACAGTTTCGTTTTGGGTTTTTTTCTTTATTTTGTCACCTTAATCCATACTTGGTGAGTTTACTGAGTGCGGGGTTTTAAGCGTTTTTTTTTTTGTACACCCGGGGTCTCCAATTAGTGGCCCCATTTTCTTTGTTCTTTTCCTTTTGGGTTAGTTAAAGGCACAGGTTTTACTTTTTCTTGGGGGTTTTTTAGGGAAAATTATTTTTGTTGTTTCCCCTTTTTAGGAGCTTTTGGAAGGGCCCCTCAGTAAAGCGTGGGGAAAGACTTCGCTTATTGATAGAACTACTGATGATAAACTAAAATAGCCGAATCAGCATGGCAACGACGACAAACGCGATTAAAATACAACAATCAAGAAAAGATTTAAAAGGCCATATCGAATGAAAATAGTTTTTTTTCCCCCCCGGAAATTGGGGGCTTTTTACTAGAAATTTAAAAGGTTTGTTTCAAAACCCTCTAAATGTCTGTAAAACTTTTGTTCATAGTTTTAATTTTTTTGGGTTTTTTTAAAAAAATGCTTTTTTGTTAAAAACCCCCTATGAGATATTTTTTTCATATTTTTAAATATTTGAAAAAAAAGTTTTTTATTTTGGGTTTTCGACGGGGTTAAAAAAAAAACAATAAGTAAAAATTTAAAATTTTAAGGGGAAACAACAAAATTTTTTTAAATTTTTAAAAAAGAAAAAAGGGGAATTTTTTTAAATGCGGAAAAAAGTATGCCGTGAACTCAAACATAGTGGGAAATAGTGTAGCAAAATTTTTTGGAAAAACTTGAATTATCTCTTTACTTTGTGGTGCGAAATTTTTTTTACATTTTGAACATTTTAAAACTCGAGTGCAATGACAAAAAAAAAATTTTTTTTTTTTTCTCTTTTTGGGGGAAAATTTTTGCTAAATCCAACCCTACCCCAAACCGGGAAAAAAAATTTTTTTAAAAATTTTTTAAAAAATTTTCAAAAATAAAAATTAACAGTTTTAAAGGGTCTTTTTTTTGGGGTGCCCCGAAAAGGGGGAAAAAAAAAACGCGAAATTTTGGGAAATTTTTGGGGGGCATTTTTTTTTCGCCCTTTTTCGTTGTATTTTGCTAATAAGGGGAAATTAAAAGTTTTTAACAACAAGATAAAGTGGGGGGGGAAAAGTGCCAAAAGAAAATAGGAAAAAAATTTTTTTTTTTCGGGCGGGGGGGGGGTTTTAAACCCTCCCCCCCTTTATTGGTACACAACTCCGGGGCGGTGGGGCGTGGTTTCTCCCGGGGAGCTACCACAAAAAAAAAATTTTTTTTTCAAACCCCAAAGTCTTTTTAGACCCTTTTTAAAAACCCCTTCTTGAATCGGCGATTAAAGAAGTGGGGGGGGAGGGGATCAAAAAATACTTTGGGTTAAACAAATTTTAAAGGGGTTTTTTCGTGGATAGCTAGGGGGGTTAGAGCCACCTTTCCCCGCCGGGCGGGTTGTGAAAATTTAAGGCGCGGGTTCAAACCCCCCCCCCCGGGGAAAATTTTTTTTTTTTTCCCCCTTTTTTTTTTTTGGGACTTTTTCTCATTTCTTATTTTTGTTCCCAACATAAGTGCCTGCCCACTCACTTTTCTAATTTTAAAAATTCCCCCAAAACAGGGGTAAAAAAAGTCTCAACTTTCTTGTTATTGTTTTTGATGAAAAATTGGCTTTTAAAGAAAAAACTGTGGAAAAAATTACTTCGCGAGGTGGTAAACGAATGGGCGATTAAAGAAGGGGGTGGGGAGGGATTAAAAAAGATTTTGGGGTTTTAAACGAATTTTTATTTTTTTCGGGGGATGCTCCAGGGTAGACCCCGCTTCACCTCCAGGGGGGTTTTTTACCAAAAAGGGGTGGGTTTCCCAAACCCCCCACCCCCGCAAAAAAATTTTTTTTTTAATTCTCTTTTTGTTTTTGGCATTTTTATCTTTTCTATTTTTTTTCCCCCAACATAAGTCCTGCTCCCCCCCTTTTTTAAAAAATTAAAAAAAACCCCCCATACCCCGGGGGGAAAACTCAACCCCCTAAATTTTTTTTTCTATTTTTATGTTTGTGAGAAAATTTTTGGGTTTTAAAGTTAAAAGGGGGGGGTCAAAATTACTTCGCATGGGGGGAACGAATGGGGCGATCTCAAAAAGGGGGTGAAGGGGGATTAGAAATTTTTTTGGGGTTTGAAAGAATATTTTTTTGTGTTGTGGTAGCTCACCGGAACCCAGCTCTCCCCGCCAGGCGGAGTTGTGCCAAAAAAATGCAGGTTAAAAACCCCCCCCCCGCAAAAATTTTTTTTTTTTCTTTTTTGGGCTTCTGGACTTTTTATCACTTCTATTTTGTTGTTACCAAATAAGTGCCTGCTCCACTCACTTTTCAAAAAAAAAAATCCCCCCATACCCGGGCAAAAATGCTAAATCGTTTTATGTTATATGTTTGGATGAAAATTGGCTATTAAAGTTTAATGGGTCAAAATTACTTCGCGATGGGGGAACGAATGGGCGATCTAAGAAGGGGTGAGAGAGGATCTAGAATGTTTTGGGGTTTGAAACGAATTTTTATTTTTTTTCGTGGATAGCTCACACGGTAAGCCACGCTCTCCCCTCCCAGGGGGAGTTGTCGTCCCAAAAGTCGCGGGTTCAAACCCCCCCACCGCCGCGAAAATTTTTTTTTTATTCCTATTGTCTTCTGGCACTTTTCTACTCATTTCAAACTTTTTGTTCCCAAACATAAGTGCCTGCTCCACTATTTTTCTAAATTTAAAATTCACCCCATACACCGGAGCATACTAAATTCTCATCTTTTTCTATTTTATATGTTTGTGTGAAAATTTTGGCTATTAAGTTAACTGCTGGTAAAATCTTCGCGGGGTGGTGAAGAATCGGCGATCTAAAGAAGTGGGTGAAAAGGGGAAAACGAAATGATTTTGGGGTTTTGAAACGAAATTTTTTTGTGTTCGGGGATAGCTCACCGGTAACCCACGCTCTCCCTGCCAGGCGGAGTTTCGACCAAAAAGTCGCGGTTCAAACCCCACCACCCCGCGAAAAATTTTTTTTATTTCTTGTCTTCGGACTTTCACTCACTTCATATCTTGTTGTTACCAACAAAGTCCTGCTCCACTATTTTCTGGATTAAAGATTGAAAACTTGAAGAGAAATTAGAGGTTTTTTTTGAAAATAGGAAAAGTACTCGTTTTTCATATAAAATTTTTAAAACCCAAAAAAGAAAAATTTTTCATGTTTACCTTGATAGCGAAAAAAACCTCCACCCCGGTAGTTTTAAAATTTTTTAACCCCCAAAGGTAAAAATCTTTTTTAACGGTTTTCTGGTAATTGCAGAGTTTTGTCGCTTGACAAATTCTAAAAGACCTTTTTTCTAACGTTCCAAATTTTTCAGCAATTCATCTAAACACGCGAAATTTTTTTTTTAAAATAGCAATCGAACGGGCTTCGTCCCATTTTTAGCAAATTGGGGAAATTTTGTAGCGAAAAAAAGGGGCCCAAAGATTTTTTGCGGGTTTAGTCTTTGCTATTTTATGACGGGGTTTTTTAAAGTATTTTGTATAATTTAAAAGATGAAAACGTTTTGATATGGCATCAACATGGTTCAAAATCTATATGCAGTAAGACAAATTGATTAAAAGTTGAAAAAATTTTTTAAAATTTTTGTGGGGGACAGATGAGAAAAACCAAAAAAACCGCGGCATTGATAAAAAAATCGACTAATATTTTTGGGTCCCATTGTCCCAGAATTTTTTCCCTTAAAAAAATTTTCAAATTTAAAATTTGTTTTGATGCATAATTTTTTGTTGTGGAAGCCAAACAAAAGTGTAACATTATTTTTTGATCAACACTAAACAATTTTTATTTTTTAATCTTTTTTAACAGATGTATTCCATGGGCCCAAAGTGTACTGAGTTTGAGTCAAGGCACCTTGACATTGTGGGCACAGATTTCTACTCAAGAGTGAGAGTGGAACATTGAGAGTACAAATTTGGGAAAGCTTTCGTTCCCGAAAAATTTGAAAAAAGTTTCTTTCAAGGGAAAGGACAAGTCATAAAAATGTAGAGAAAAGTTGAGATTATGATGTTTAGCAGGGTGATGACAAGACACAATTGTATCATAGTGAGTCGTTTTAATATTAAATTTTGTCTTATTGTTTCTTTTTCTTTTTTCCTTCTTCTTTTTCTTCTTCTTCTTCTCTCTTTTTCACTTCTTCTACTTCTTCTTCTTCTTCTTATTATTATTATTATTATATTATTATCATTATTACATCATTTTTACTATTTTTATTATTATTATTATTATTTTTATTATTATTATTATTATTTTTATTATTATTATTATTATCATCATCACTCATCATTATTATTTTAATTATTATTATTATTATTATTATTAAAATTATTTTTATTATTTTATTAATATTATCTTTATTATTATTATTATTATTTTATTAGGGAGCTGCGGGTTTGGGAAGTTGGACCTTACCCAATACATTAGAAAGAAACTTGAGGCAGGGAAATGTGGTTCCTTAGAAGGATGTTAAGAATCTCAGGACAGGAAGAAAATTAATAAGAATTTAGAAAAACTGAAACAAGGGGGTTTTACAAATCCTACAAAAGAAAAGACAAATGCAATTTTTAGGCACCTAATTTCGACATAAATTATTGAAATCTTGTCCACAGGAAAGATAGAAGGTAAAAGATAAGGGGGAACCAAAAAAAACAATTTTAATGTTTGAACACAGGGGGACAAAAAAGGAAAAGTAAAATTTTTTTTCTGTTATCTGATCAGAGAGATGAATGGCGTACCCCTGATCACCGAGTCTAGCACAGACTTGGGACTTGAAGAAAAGAAAAAGATTTATTATTTTTTATTATTATTATTTTTATTATTATTATTATTATTTTAATATTAAATTTTTATTATTATTATTATTATTATTATTATTATTATTATTATTATTATTATTATTTTTTATTATTAAATTTTATTATTATTATTATTTTTTTTTTTTTTTTTTTTTTTTATTTTTTTTATTTTTGTTTTTTTTTTTTTTTTTTTTTTTTATTTCAGTAAAAAGCCCGCAATTTCGGGGGAAAGAACTATTTTCATTCGATACGATCACCATCATTTAAGAGGGGCAGATGGTAAAAAAACGTTGTCTGTGTTTTGGGATTCTTCGGTTGATTTTTTTGTGTGGCCCCAAAAATATATTTTAAAAATTTAAAATTTCCCCCCACAACCCCAGAAAAAATTTAAAATAGTACCTTTAATTTTAAACCCCAATAGGAAAAACAAACACCCTACACTTTTAAAAAGACTTAGACTAACCCTAATAGGAAAAAAAATCCATCCCACTCGAGCTAACCCTAATAGAAAAAATCATGACAAATTGAAAAAAATAAACGCCTGACAAAAGACAAAGGTGAAAATACAAATTTAAGAATACTTGGGGGTTTTAAACTTTTGGAATGCTCCCCCTTTACTTAATTATGGAAAAAAAACACCCTGCACCTTTAATAACACTTTAAGATAAATCTCGAGCTAACCCCAAAAAGTAAAAAAAGAAAACAAATGGGACGAAAAACCCTTCATGTGATAAGGGAAAATTCATACATGCCACTTTGCTGAAAAAAGCCCAAAACACACAAACACACCATTTTTACACCACCACAACCAAAACAAAACCTACACACATACACACAAAACACACACAAAATCACGCAATTAGAACAAAACTGATCACCGCTAAAACAACACACAACGGAAGAAATAATAATACTTGAATCATAAAAGATGACGCAAAATGACAACTTTTTTCAGTGCGAAATTGGGTTTATTTTTGGGGGCGTTTTAGTGTCGTCGTATTTTTATGATATCTGTGTGACTCAAGAACATTCAAACTGACTTTAAATTTAAAAAGGGAAAACAAGTTATTTTTATCTCTCTGTAAAAATACATTTCTATTTTTTAAAACTTTTTGTAAGTTGTGCACCTATCAATTTTTTTATTTTTCCAAAAAAC
>NW_027624206.1:5000-8575 GCF_034508935.2 Berghia stephanieae | reverse complement strand
TCTTCTCTTCTTCTTCTCTTCTTCTTATTCTTCTTCTTTCTTCTTCTTTATCTTCTTTCTTTTCTTCTCTTTTCTCTTTCTTTCTTCTTCTCTTTCTTCTCTTCTTCTTTTTTCTTTTTCTTCTTCTTCTTTACTTCTTCTTCTTCTTTCTTTTCTTCTTCTATTTCTTCTTCTTCTTTCTCTTCTTTCTCTTCTTCTTCTTTTTCTCTTTTCTTCTTTCTTTTTCTTCTTTTTCTTCTTCTCTTTCTCTTCTTCTTCTTTCTTCTCTTCTTCTTTCTTCCTTATTCTTCTTTCCTCTTTCTTCTTCTCTTCTCTTCTTCTTCTTTTCTTCTCTTCTTCTTCTCTTCTTCTCTTCTTCTCTTTTCTTTTCTTCTTTCTTTTCTTTCTTCTTCTTCCTTTTCTTCTTTCTTCTCTCCTTTTTCTTCTTCTCTTTTCTTCTTCTTTCTCTCTCTTCTTTTCTTTCTTCTCTTCTTTCTCTCTCTTCTTCTTTCTCTTCTTCTTTTCTTCTTCCTTCTTCTTCTTCTTTCTCTTCTCTTCTTCTTTTTCTCTTCTTTCTTCTTTCTTCTTCTTCTTCTTTCTCTTCTTCTCTTCTTCTTCTATCTTCTTCTTTCTCTTCTTCTCTCTTTCTTCTTCTTCTTTCTTTTCTTCTTCTTCTTCTTCTTTTCTTTTCTTCTTCTTCTTTCTTCTTCTTCTTCTTTCTTTTCTTCTTCTTTTCTTTCTTTTCTTCTTTCTTCTTTTCTTCTTCTCTCTTCTTTTCTTCTTCTTCTTCTCTCTTCTTCTTCTTCTTTCTTTCTTTCTTCTTCTTTCTTCTTCTTCTTCTTCTTTCTTCTTCTTTTTCTTCTTTCTCTTTCTTCTTCTTTTCTTCTTTCCTTCTTCTTCTTTTTCTTCTTCTTCTTCTTCTATTTCTTCTTCTTTTTCTTCTTTTCTTCTTTCTTTCTTCTTCATTCTCTTTCTTTCTTCTTTCTTCTTCTTCTTCTTTTCTTCTTCTTCTTCTTTCTTCTTCTTCTCTTCTCTTTCTTCTTCTTCTTCTTTCTCTTCTTTCTTTCCTTCTTTCTTCTTTTCCTTCTTTCTCTTCTCTTTCTTCTTTCTCTTTTCTTCTTTCTCTTCTTCTTTCTTCTTCTTTCTTCTTCTTCTTCTTCTTCTTCTTCTTCTTTCTCTTCTTCTCTCTTCTTTCTTCTTCTTTCTTCTTCTTCTTTCTCTCTTCTTCTTCTTCTTTCTTCTTCTTCTTCTTCTTTCTTTTCTTCTCTTCTTCTCTCTTCTCTTTCTCTTCTTCTTCTTTTCTTCTCTTCTCTTCTTCTTCTTCTTCTTCTTCTTCCTTCTTCTTCTTTTTCTCTTCTTTCTTCTCTTCCTTTCTTTTCTTACTTCTTCTTCTTCTTCTTTCTCTTCTTTCTTCTTCTTCTTCTTCTTTTCTTCTTCTTCTTTTCTTTCTCTTCTTCTTTCTCTTCTCTTTTCTTCTTTCTTCTTCTTCTTTCTTCTTCTTCTTTCTTCTTCTTCTTCTTATTCCTTCTTCTTCTTCTCTTCTTTTCTTTCTTTCTCTTCTTCATTCTTTCTTTCTTCTTTCTTTCTTCTCTTCTTCTCTCTTTTTCTTTCTTTCTCTCTTCTTTCTTCTTTTCTTCTTTTCTTCTTCTTCTTCTCTTCTTCTTTTCTTCTTTCTTCTTCTTCTCTTTTCTCTTTCTTTTCTTCTTCTCTTCTCTTTCTTTTCTTTTCTTCTTCTCTTCTTCTTCTTCTTTTCTCTTCTTCTTCTTCTTTTCTTCTTTCTTCTTCTTTTCTTCTTTTCTTTTCTTTCTCTTCTTTCTTCTTTCTTCTTCTCTTCTTCTTTTCTTCTTTCTTTCTCTCTTCTTCTTCTCTTCTTCTTCTTTCTTTTCTTCTCTTCTTCTTTTCTTCTTTTCTTTCTTTTTCTTCTTTCTTCTTCTTCTTCATTTCTTTCTTCTCTCTTCTTTTCTTCTCTTTCTTTCTTCTTCTTTCTTCTTCTCTTCTTCTTCTCTTCTTTTCTTCTTTCTTCTTCTTTCTCTTTCTTCTTCTCTTCTCTTTTCTTCTTCTTCTCTTCTTCTTCTTCTTTCTTTTCTTCTTTCTTCTTCTTCTTCTTCTTCTTCTTCTTCTTTCTTCTTTCTTTCTTCTTCTTTCTTTTCTTTTTCTTCTTCTTTCTTCCTTCTTCTTCTTCTCTTCTCTTTCTTCTTCTTTCTTTTCTTCTCTCTTCTTCTTCTTCTTCTTCTTCTTTTTCTTCTTCTTCTTTTCTTCTTCTTTCTTCTTCCTTCTTCTTCTTCTTCTCTCTTCTTTCTCTCTCTTCTTCTGCTACTACTTCTGACTTGTAGAGAAGCGAATTCCCAGGTTTGACAGTTTTTGTTAAAAGGAGGGTCATTCAAATCGGTCGATATTTGAAGGACGAAATTTCTGGCCTAATTTCTAAATACGTGTTTTTTTCAGAGTCCGACAACTCAGTGTCTTGGCTGGAAAACATCTCAAATACACGAACATTCTTCCGATTGCTCCTCAATTTCTTCATCCTGTAATTTGATATATTAACCTGATCTCACCTCCACTCCAAATAAGAGATTGAGTAAGTCTTTTGACCACATTCCAATCACCCACCTACACCCTACTCTGACCGTAGCCATAGGTAGCTTATATAGCCTGACACTAGAACACTCTAAGACTGGTAGTTTGACGTCATTGTTAAAGGTTTGTGACGCTTTTGGTGAGTTGTCGTTAGTAGAGCTCAAGAAACCAAGTGATTCCATTGGTTGAACTGTTGAATACCTCTCACGATTTGTTTTCTTTTGTGGCCAAAGACTTGTCTTTTGACGTCATTTGATGGTCGGTGTCAGGGCGTAGCTATCATTAAGTTATAACCTGACTCTGGAAACGAAAAAGACTTTCATTTTGACGTCATTATTTGGTTTTTGCACCGCCTAGTAAGTCGTCGTTAGGAGTGCTCATGGAAACAAGTGGTCCCATTGGTTGAACTATTGAATACAGCACACGATTTGTGTTCGTTTGTGGCCAAAGTTAAAGATGGCTACGGTCTGACACACTCACCGACACGCATATTAACAAAATACACGAGATTATATATAGAGGAATATCCACTAAGGAATTTTGATAATCTTCGTTTCAAGGTTTCTAGATCTGTTGTGTTAACACATAATTCGAGAAAAACGTTCCAGTCTTTGATAGTGCGGGGTGCAAATGAATATTTGAAGATGTTTGAGTTTGTAGATTGGTATTTTTATGTTTTTGGGTGGGTCTTTTGCTTTGAATGCGTGAATTTCGTTGTATGTCTAGTTGTTCTGGTGAGATGGCTGTCATTTCGTTTGTAATTTTGAAAGGAGAGTTAGTCGTTGTTCTTTCCGTCTGTCTTGTACCGGAGACCATCCAAGTTGTGTGATCATTGTAGTCATTTAAACAAAAAGAAAGAAAAAAAAACCCCAAAACGACACAAATTCAGCACCGCTATATTTCTCTGTCTATCTATCGAGCGGTCAAATAAAATGATATTTGTGCGACCTTTTAATTCTGTTACGTCCGCGTTACGCAACAAAACTCTGCATCTGGATCTGATTTATTGGACGACACCC
>NW_027624205.1:0-7500 GCF_034508935.2 Berghia stephanieae | reverse complement strand
CGTCACATTCGTTACGATATAACCAACATTTTTCTTATTCAAATTCCTTTCGTACATCACAAAATTTAAATAAAATGAACGTGTGTTGTCATGTAGAGCATGTTTTGCAAAAGAGATAATTATTTATCGCAAGAACTTTACCGCTATTGTATTTGAGTGATAAAAAATCTATTTTTTGTGTTAGTTGGTTGTGAAGTTTAAGGGAAAATCCTGAAAATGGCTGGTCAGGAGAAGGTTAAGTCCATAGACTCAAAATTATGTCAAGAATTGATTTGAGAAAGGGTCCAGATTGACGTGTACGTTTTTTCAGGTCTGATAACCCAATTTATCATGGGCTCATTGTTGTAATATAAATCTCAAAAAATGACGTAAAATTATAGTGTCCATAACAACAATGTTAAAGTAGGCCCATAATTACGTTCGGATGGCAGACCTGCATATGCACACTACGTCGGGCGGTCACGATAGTAGAGCACCGGCTTCACACGCAACACGAAAAATATTCTTTATTAAATTCAATTATTGATTTATTATTCATTCATTAACTATCTATTATTCATTTTGTTATTTATTCATTTATTTCTCTATTTATCAATTTACTTATTATCTATTTATTCATTTCTTTAATGGTCTATCTATTTATTCATCTGTTTTTCAATTTTTTTCATTTATTGATCGATTTATTTATTTATTCACTATTATACTACCTATTTATTCATTTATCATAATATTTAGCTGTTATCTATCTTTTCCTCTATCTGTTAATATTTTAAAAATAATTAATAATTGAGCTTTATATAGCGCAATATCCACTAAATGTGCTCAAAGCGCTTTACAAGGGGTACCTGGTCAACAGCAACATTTAACATGTAGGACGGGACATGTCGCCTGTTATTACAATTACATATATATTACAATTCTTCGGACAAAGACAACGCTGTTAACGACCAGGTACTCATTTTACATCTGAGTACGGTGAGAGAAAGTGAGTAAAGAGTCTTTTCCAAGGACTCAACTATGCACCGAGCGCGAGGCTCGAACCCAGGAAAGCAAGTGTCATACCACAAGACCACATAGCCGTTGTTTCAGTCTCTTCCAACGCCGAAAATATTATAAAAGTTTGGTTTTTGGGCTATTTTATTTTGTTTGTTATGGGTTGTTGTTATTTTCCTTTTTGCTGTTTGCGTGTGAATCTGTGTGTGTGTGTGTGTGTGTGTGTGTGTGTGTGTGTGTGTGTGTTTGCTTTGAGTTTGTTTTGTTTTGTTTTTAAGTTTATTTTACTATTTATCATATTGGTGACCAACAGATTCAAAACGGTATTATATCGGGCTGGTCTAAGATTTGCTAAAAAATTTTTAATTTACAGTCAAAGGTGAAGGATATGGGTAAAATGGTGGGGTTTTTTTTTGTTTGTTTTTTTTTTTTTTTTTTTCTTTTTTTTCTTTTTGCCTGTTTTCTTCTTGGGTTTTTTTCTTTGGAGGGTTGGGGGGGGGGGGGGGGGGGTCGGTGTTTCGGGGTTGTTTTTGTTTGTTATGGTTTTATTTTTATTTTTTTTTATTTGTTTGTTTTTTATCTTTATTTTTTTTTCGCTTTTATTGTATAGAATCTTTATTTTTCTTAACCTGCAGCAAGCTTCAATTCATATCTGATCAATTTAATTTTTTAATTGTTTGTAGGCGTAAAATTCACCCCAACATAAACCTAGTTGTGTCAAAAGGTCGATTAAACCATGCTCATCAAAATGTTTCATTTATTGTCCCCCTGGCAAGCCAGATATGGAAGCATAATATTTCCATATCATACAGAACCAGTTATTTTTTAGGCCTCCTTTTTGTACTAACAGTCCTAATGCTGCTTGTAACCAGGAACCCATTTCATACCTGAGTCGAGTGGGATGATCTGTGTAATGTGCGTTACTCAGGATTCAGGATCAGAACTTTTCATGACACTGTTGGTCATCCGGTTACGCTTAACATTTCGAAACATTCGCCACAAAAATAAAGGGGGGGGGAAGGAAAGAGAGAAAGAGAGAGAGAGAGAGAGAGAGAGAGAGAGAGAGAGAGAGATGGGATGCAACACTTACGTTTGTTATATGCTGTTATATTGCTGTTGTCCTCTCCTTTCATTTGTGTAGTTAGATAGATTCAAGTGAAGCGCAAAATTCGATGACAAAATAACTGTTCTTTCTCGACTATGAAAACACCCGTTACTTTTATAAAAATGTTGTTTTTTTTCTAAATGTATGTGTGAATTCACAAACTTCATTCGCACTCATATAAAACACAACTTTTATTCTCCTCGACTCTGGGAATCAACTGTTAAGATTTTTCAGTTGTTAAAGATTATAATAAAAAGAATATTTAAGTATAATATTTTCCTGTAGCTATAACTGTCTTCGATTTTGAACACGTCATTGCGTCGCGTCAAGATTGCGTATAATGTTATTTATGATCAGTCACATCAACTTTGACACACACGAAGAAATAAGACGTGATGCGGTAACACGCTTTGAAATATCAGCTAACAGGTGATGTAATAATATCAACATAGAGAATTGAGACCATCTTATAAAATCACACGTATAAATTGGATTCATCCAATGATAATATTGCATGCGTACAAACACCGCTGTGAGCGTAACAACTTGTTAAGTGTGAATTTGACACACGAATCCACACAAAACGTCACCGAAGTCTGTCCTTATAAAGTCATAATGCTCATAACATTATGATAATCACTTTATCGGTATCGCTCACACTTGATACCAAATCACGCTCACTTCATGGCCCTTCCCTCCCTCACACTCCCCCCAAGCACCCATCCACCCAACCACCCTCTCTCTCTCTCTCACACATTCTCCTTATCTCCTTACGTCGTTGCGTCGTTGCGCGTGCTACCATGTTTTCGACTGGTGTGTTTGGCTGTTCCAGATGCCACCCACCAATAAATCATGTGTTGACTTCCACACTCAAGCCACTCCTTCTCGGCTGTCGCGTCGTCTGTGTGGTGCGAATTGTTGTTGTTGTGACAGATTCTTTTCACCTCCCGCCGTGAAAACTTGGACACACGAGCCACGCCTACCTTCGGGGAACATAAATTTATTGTTTACATAATATCATTACAGCTGTCAATACTCGTCTCTGGGTGACTAAAATCTAAATTATTATGAACATAACAGGAGCAAAGGTTGCCATGGTTTTGGACCCAAATCTCTTGTACAGCAGCAGATAGCCTTGTTTTGGACCCCTCTCCTTCTCCTGAACCACCCTTACCACCCCCCCCCCCCCCCCCCCCCCCGCACACACAATTAAGACCATTTATTTCTCTGTAATGGGCTATAAAAAATTTTAATGAGCTTTTACATAGGGCAATACCCACTGAACGCGCTCAAAGCGCTTTACAATGGGTCCCTGACCAACAGCAACACTTAACATGTAGGACGAAACATGACGCCTGTTAGGTGATAATACATTTATTTTTCCCTGACAACGACAACGCTGTTAACGGCAAGGTACTCATTTTACACCTGAGTACGGTGAGAGAATGTGAGTAAATAGCCTTTTTTCCAAGGACTCAACTATGCACCGAAGTGAGGCTCTAACCCAGTACCTTCCGATCCGAAAGCGAGTGTCATACCACTAGACCACACAAACAATGGGTGGACAGTTTGTTTTACCCCGACCTGCCAACTGGAATGGGTTTTTTTTAATTGTCATTTTTAGGAGATAAAGATCGGAAGGTCCTGTATTCGACCCTCGCTTCGCGCATAGTTGTCCTTAGAAAAGGCTATTTACCCACATTTTCTCACCGCACTCAGGTGTAAAATGAGTACCTGGCCTTTAACATCGTTTTCTCTGTCCGAAAAAAAATATGTAACAGGCGTCATGTCCCGTCCTAATTGTTAAGTGTTGCTGTTGGCCAGGGACCACTTGTAAAGCGCTTTGAGCACTTTTATTGCGCTCAATTTTTATTTATTTTTATTTTTTTTTAGGAGATATAAATTGTATTCCCTTTAGTTTACTTTACGAATCAACAATTTACTCTCACAGGTCAGGGGTTAAATAGTACGCTGAAATCTTTAAAATTTTATAGTCTGGCACTAACTCTCATTTTCATTAAGAACTCACGAGAACAAAAGTTTGAAATTTGGTGATGGACGGACCTATGAAATCGCTTCTGGGCGGAGTTTAGTCATGAGTGAGTGACCGTAGGAAACGAAAATGCGACTGCAGACATAAAAGTGTAGCCTTATATCATCAAAGGATGTCTACATTATTGACATGGCCATATAGATAGTAAGCACTTGGCTAAGGAGTTCACAACATTGCCATCCGGAAGTATAACGGACCAACACACAAACTGTGTGTATCCATGAACGTTTATAGTCGGGTTAATACAGTTCAGTGAGCATTACTCACAAACGCGGACATCAGTGACGTCATCTTCGAACTATCTATATTATTGACATGGCCATAGAGGGAACACATTATCGACTCCCCCAAAAATAATCTGAACACTAGAGGGTTAAGTTGGGTTTTTTTTAAAGACTTAGAGATGCTCATGAAGCTCTGAAATTTGAACCAAAATTGTGTAATCCTACAATTTTTTTCGTATTAATGGGAAGGTCGGGTTTGACCTTAATTTTTTTTTTTTTTTTTTTTTTTTTTTTTTTTTTTTTTTTTATTAAATGGAAGTTTAGCATTTCTTACACACTCAGTTCCCCCTCTCCGTACATTTCATTTTTGTTTCCACATTTGACAACATGTAAAATGTGATTTTTTTTAAAACTTTCACTTACATTTTTGTGTTTTGATGCTTGTCTTCTTACGAAGGGCAAGGGTAAAAAAAAAAAGAACATAAAATATCCATTAACCAATGTATTCAATGGTAAAAAAAGATAGCGGAATAATTGGAGCACAATGGAGAAAACAATTAACCAGTTAACGCCGTATTCTAACAAAGGACCGTGATTGAACATTTGACCAGAAAACTTTTCTTAAAAAATTTATTGAGCTTTTATACAGCGCAATATCCACTAAATTTTGCTCAAAGGTTTTACAAGTGATCCCTGACCAACATCAACAAGTAACATGTAGAACGAAACATGACGCCTGTTAGACGATATTTCATTTGTTTTTCTGACAGAGTTGAGGCCGCCTCACTGTCAACGGCCACGTAGTCATTTTACACTTGAGTACGGTGAGAGCATGTGAGTAAAGAGCCTTTTCCAAGGACTCAACTATGCGCCGAGCGAGGCTCGAACCCAGGACTTTCCGATCGAAAGCGAGTTTTCATACCACAAGACCACCTAGTCGCAGATAAAAACGTTGTTTTTTCGTGTTTTTCCCCTTAATAGAGTCCATGCACTCACTTTATTTTTCTCTCCGTCTTAGAGAGTGAACACGTGAGCCTTGAAACAATATGGGCATATTATGGGATAGCCTATTACTTCTATTACTCCATTTCTATTTTTATTAATGGATTGATATGAGGCTTCAATAAATGTAAGCAAAGAATGATCTATTACAGCTTTACAAGATACAAAATAGAATATAATTAATAATAATAATAATAGATAGATAGATAGATAGATAGATAGATAGATAGATAGATAGATGATAGATAGATAGCATTCTTGTACAAAATATGAATAATACATTTTGTATTTGGAGCGCTTGGCTTGTAGTTGTTTGTTTACAAATAGCGTCCCCCCCCGGTGACGCCCAATCAAGGGACGCTACTTTTCCCGCAAATTTCCATTCCCTAATATAACTTGAGCTTGAGCTTTTTTTTAATATATAGCGCAATATCCACTAAACGCGCTCAAAGGCTTTACAAAGGGCCCTGACCAACAGCAACACTTAACATGAAAAATGGGGACGTGCCCCTGTTAGGCGAAAATTAAAAATGTTTTTCGTCAGAGACAACCTGTTGCGGCCAGGTGCTCATTTTACACCTGAGTACGGTGAGAGAATGTGATTTTAAAAAGCCTTCCCAAGGACCCAACTATGTGCGTCGAGCGAAGCTCGAACCCAAGACCTTCCGATCCAGAGCGAGTGTCTACACACAGACCACTAGCGCACGATAATTTTATGTTTCAATTTCTGCAAAATAAAAAAAAGGATCTGTAGATAGTTATGCGCTTGGCTAAGAATCTCACAACATTGCGATCCGGAAGTATAACGGACCAACACATAAAAACTGTGTGTAACCTGACGTTTTATAGTCTGGTTCATGCAGTTTAGTGAGAATTACTCATAAACGTGGATGGCAAAAAAAAAAAAAAAAAAAAAAATACAAAGACCTGAGTGACGTCATCTTCGTTCTATAATATATTAAAGAAAGCTGACTGCACTAGCATAAAAAACCAAGTAAAAAGAAGATGGCGTTGGCTGGGTCCTAATGGGGCCAGAATGGGAAAAGGGTCACTTTCCAAGACAACGTTGCACTTGACAACAGCAGATGGGAAGAGAAAGCGGGGGGAGACCCAAAGAAACCTGGCGAAGGACCATGGAAACAGAAAAAAAAGAAGCAGCCCTGTCCGGAATACAGTCACCGCAAAAGCAGCCGACCGCAAAAAAAAAAATTTTAAAAATGGAGATGTCTAGTGGATGTAATATGTCCTTGTACCCCAAGGCCCGAGGAGGATTAAGTATGTATTAAGTATTCTATAACCAGTAAGTCAGTTATTGATTTCCAACAGCGTGGCTTATATTATCGGTAAAATTAAACCCCAATAGCTTGGAACTTAATTTGTACAAAATTTATTTGTCAAATTATGTAACGTGACAATGATAAAATCAAAAAGGTTGAATATTTCTATTTTAAATGGGGGATTGGGGAGGGGGGGGGGGGTAAAAAAGGAAAGTGCACATTTGACGAACGGAGGTGAATATGGCCTTGCTTGATATGATCCGACGTGCACTTATATCAGCAGGTCTGAAAAACTCAAATTTTTTATGGGCTCTTTGTGTAATGGGAAACTCCAAAAATGACGCAAAAATTATTGTCCATTACAAATGTTAAAATAGGCCCGTAAGTGGGTTCGGATGTCAGACCGCATATAAGTACACATCGGTAGATATATTTTTTGCTTCAAATGTGTCCGTCAATAAACCATAATCTTCTCGAAAATAATTTTCCCCGCGAAAAAAAATAAAATGTCGGTCCAAGTCGGTGCATTGAGAAAATGGCGATTGTTGAAAGTGGTTGGGGCATAACAGTGAAATGTCTTTGTGGTCGAGCGTGGAGAAAATAAATGGTGGTGATGCCAAAAGATTAAGAATTTAAAGGGAATTTAAAGAGCATTATTGTCCTGCGGGGTTTTAAATCATCCCCAGGTTTAACAACGGTTTTGTTTGGAGGCTCAAGGAACAAGTCAAAGCCCAAAGGTTGCCAAATTGAATTTTGAACCAATTGATAGTTGGGTTTTAGTGTTTTAAACGTCCCCCTGCTTTCTTTTGAATATCTTATTTATTGGCATTTTGGCAATAAAACAAT
>NW_027624204.1:0-8586 GCF_034508935.2 Berghia stephanieae | reverse complement strand
AAGATATGAAGTGATAAAAAGTCCCAGAAGACAATAGAAAATAAAATTTTTTTCGCGGCGGGGGTGGGGTTTGAACCTGGACTTTTTGGTCGCAACTCCCCCTGGCGGGGTGAGGCGGGGTTACGTGTGAGCTATCCACGAACCAAAATTTCGTTTCAAAAAAGTCATTTCAGATCCCTCTCTCCCCACTTTTGAGCGCCGATTGTTTCGCCCCATCGCGAAGTAATTTTCCAGCTTTAAAAGTTAATAGCCAATATTCTATCAAAAACTATAACATAGAAAACGTTGAGACATTGGTATCTCCGGTGTAGGGGGTGAATTTTTAATTCAAAAGTGAGGGGAGAGGCTTTTTTTGGTAACAAAAAGATATGAAGTGAGTAGAAAGTCCCAGAAGACAATAGAGAAAAAAATTTTTTTCCGGCGGTGGGGGGTTTGAACCTGCGACCTTTTTGGGTACGAAAACCCGCCTGGCAGGTGAGGCGGGCTTACCGTGGAGCTATCCCAAACAAAAAAATATTCGTTTCAAACCAAAGTCTTTTAGACCCCTCTCTCACCCATTTTTTGAGATGCCGATTTTCGCCCCATGCGAAGAAATTTTGCCAGCAGTTAAGTTAAAAGCAATTTCTCATCAAAAACATAAAACATAGAAACGATTGAGACATTGATATGTTCCCCGGTGTAGGGGGTGTTTTTTTAATTTCAAAAAAAGTGAGTGGAGAGGCACTTATGTGGAACAACAAGATTGAAGTGATAAAAAAGTGCCAAAAGAACAATAGAGAATAAAATTTTTTTTCGCGGCGGGGTGGGGTTGAACCTGCGCTTTTTTTTACGAAAAACTCCCGGGCGGTGGAGCGTGCTTACCGTGTGAGCTTCCACGAACAAAAAATATTGTTCAAAAAAAAATCATTTCTAGACCCCTCTCCCCCACTTTTTAGATCCCCGTTCTTTCCCCACCATCGCAAAGTAATTTTGACACAGTTAAGCTTAATACCCAAAATTTCCCATCAAAACAAAACTAGAAACGTTTGAGAATTGGTATGCCCCGGGTATGGGGTGATTTTTAATTCAAAAAAGTGAGTGGAGCAGGCATTATGTTGGTAAAACAAAAATTAATGAGTAGAAAATGCCAAAAGCAATAGAGAAAAAAAAATTTTTTTTCCGGCGGTGGGGGGGTTTAAAACCTGCCCCCTTTTTGGTACGACAACTCCCCCTGGAGGTGAGAGCGTGGTTCCGGGTGAGTATCCACAAACAAAAAAAAATTGTTTAAAACCCAAAGCATTTCTAGACCCTCTCTCACCCATTCTTGAATCGCGATTCTTTCGCCAATCGCGAAGAAATTTTTGGACCAGCATTAAAGCTTAATAACCAATTTTCATACAAACATAAAACATAAAAACATTGAGACATTGAGTACCCGGTTTGGGGTGAATTTTTTTTTCAAAAAGTGGGGGAGCAGGCCTTATTTTTGGTAAAAAACAAGATATGAAGTGATAGAAAAGGCCAGAAAAAATAGAGAAAAAAAATTTTTTTTCGCGGGGGTGGTGGGGTTTTAAACCTGCGACCTTTTTGGGTACGAAACCCCGCCTGGGGTAAAGGGCGGGCCTCCGTGGACTATCCACGAACAAAAATATTCGTTTCAACCCAAAGCATTTCTAGATCCCTCTCTCCCCCATTTGAGCCCCGTTTCGTTCCCCACCATCGCAAAAGAAATTTTGACCAGCATTTAAAGTTAAATACCAATTTTTTCCATCCAAACATTAACAAAAAAACTTTGAGACTTGAGATGCCCGGGTTTTGGGGGTAAATTTTTTAATTCAAAAAAGTAGTGGAGCAGGCCTTATGTTGGGAACAACAAGATATGAAGTGAGTAGAAAAGTCCCAGAAGAAAATAGAAAAAAAAAAAATTTTTTTCGCGGCGGTGGGGGGGTTTGGAACCCCTGGGACCTTTTTGGGAGAAAATCCCCCTGGCAGGTGAGAGCGGGGTTACCGTGTGAGCTATCCACGAACCAAAAATATTGTTTAAAACCCAAGTATTTCTAGATCCTCTCCACCACTTCTTGAGCGCCGTTCGTTCGCCCCCATCGCGAAGTAATTTTGACCAGCAGTTAAGCTTAATAGCCAAAATTCTCATCAAAAAACATATAACATAGAAACGATTGGCATTGGTATGCCCCGGTGATGGGGTAAATTTTTTAAATTCAAAAAAGTGAGGGAGAGGCACTTATTTTTGGTAACAACAAGTTGAAGTGAGTAAAAAAGTGCCGAAGACAAAGAGAAAAAAAATTTTAAATGACAATGCCATATTAAGTTTTAAAAAAAAATAAACAAAAACTTATTTTTTTTTTAAAAGCTTAAGGTTTTTTTTTAAAAAATTTTTGATCATATTTTCCCCTTTTTTAAATTATTTAAAGTGATTTTTTTTTTTTAATGTTTGTTTTATTTCTTTAAGAATTTAATTATCAAAAATTGTATGTACGTGGTTAACAATAGCAAAAAAAATAGGGCAGGTGACAAAAAAATTAAAAAAAAAATTACCCTTTAGAACAGCTACAAGAGTAAACCCTCATTATTCCTTGACAACTGCCCCCCTTCGACAAGGCATTCCTACCCGGTGGGGGGTCTGGGGTTTCTTGACCCAAGCTGGGGAGTATAAAAATCACGTATTGCGGGGTTTTACAAACACAAAAAAGAAAACAAAGTGCCAATAAACAATTTGAATTACTTGTTGGAAAAAAACATTTCTTCCAAAAAATAAAAGAAAAAAAAAAAGGGAAAAAATAACATAACAAACACAGACTGTATTAAAACCCTGTAAAAACTATTTGCAGGATTTTCAAAATTCTTAACCTGTCCCTTGGACCAAGAAAGAAAAAGAAAAAGAAAAAAGAAAAAAAAAGAAAGAAAAGAAAGAAAAAAAAAAAAAAAAAAAAAAAGAGAGAGAGAGAGAGAGGAGAGAGAAGAGAGAAGAAAAAAGAGGGGAGAGAGGGGGGAGAGAGAGGGGGAGAGAGAAGAAGGGGTTTCATTAAAATTTCACTTCTTTTATAATGTAAGCTAACTGTATTCACATAAGGCAAAATTTCAGTCGCCCCTTTAAAACCCGTACTTTTCATATTTTTGGGGTTTTTTTGGTTAAAAAAAAGTAGAGGTTAAAAATGGAGAAACATTGAGTTTGAGAAAAGGTTTAAAAGAGTCACCAAGAAAGCAAATTAAAATATTTGGGCAATTTTAAAATTTCCTTGGGTACCTGATCACAGACAGTGTTCCTGTTCCCGGAAAAAATGTGGTTTCCCCCAGGACATGCACAAAGTCCCCTTGTGGTGTTGTCGACATAATGAGAGCAAGCAATTGCGACATGCTGATTTATGAATCGGAATGAACGAAAGAAAAAATATAACACCAAAATTCAAAGGACATTGTAAGATATTGTTTTGATTAAGATGTAATTATTTTCAGCATTTCAAAAAACCCCTCAGATGAAAAAATAAGGGGAAAAAAGGAGGGGGTGGGGTACCGTTTATGAAACAGATAGTACAGGTCAGACCCCAAGGGTTTGCACATGTGAAACTTAATAAAACACTGGACGAAAAAAAAAACTCTACTTTTTCGCATTTGCGTCTGTTTTTTGGGGGGTTTTTTTTTTTTTTGTCAGACTGAATTTTTAAATTTAGTTATTAATTCTACTAGTGTATTATATCAATTAAGATTGTCCACGAGGCAAAGATGGCTTGACAGTTATGTTTTGCTTGACTCAGTTATTTCAAAATGAGAAGAATTTTTTTGAATACTAATTTATAACTTGGAGGCAAATACGAAAAAATGCTGTTTACAAGTGAGGGTGATTGTTGGGTTTCTTTTTTTCCCCCTCTGAAATTTCAATTTTTTAAAAAGCATTTGACTGATTTTTCACCCACCATCTCAACCAGGAAGGCTAAAACAGATCCTATAATCTAAATAATGACAAAGGATCAAAAGTTAAATGCTTTCAACGGGACGATTGAATGTGGCTTTTCTAAAAGCAAAGACTGGCTTTTAAAATGTAATTATAAAATTTTGGTTTTCAAAACAATGCTTGTTCATCCAATAAAATCTAAATCTTTTTAGAGGAAAATTTAAAAAAATAAATTTTTAAAAATGTATTTCTTTCAATCAATTAAATTTAACATTTTCAAATAATCTTACTTTGACCCGAGTAGGCTGGGATAATATAACTCCACTAAGATGTTGTATCGATTGATGTGCCAGACTTTGACCCCCTTGGCATAATGGGGGACCTGTCTAAATTTTTTTTGTTTTTCTTGTCTTGACCAAACTTGTCCATGGATGCCAGTTGACCCAGGCTGGAGGACAACCAGTACATGGAACCCCCGAACACACCCAGGCTATTGGGTTGTAGGCAGCGGGGGAAAGAAAGGGAATTCTGTTTAAGGAATTCGTTGTTTAAATTATTTTTTTATTAAGTTGAATCAGGAATGATAAGTAGAAAAAAGTTGAAATGATGCTGTTAAAGGCATATAAAGGATTCAACCAATCCAATTGGTTAATAAGAAAAGGCAAAAGTGTACACAAACTTGCTTCAAAGCAATCTTTGGGGATGAACCTAACCCTTTTTTTTTGCATTCCAGCCGGATCAACTGCCCTTCAGGTTCTGAGCTCTCATCACAATGTTTTTATGTATGGCACCTAAAATCACACTTTTTCAAACGTATGGTGACATCCCTTTTTGATCATCTTTGTAAAAATAAAAGTAAACAATAACCCAGAAGGTCCCCATTTTTGACTGGGTGGCAAAAATCAGGATAAAGTGAACTGGAGATTTGTGTTTAACCCAACCAGCCTGATCACAGATTTATCCGTGATTTCCACTGCTACCACACAAGCCCTGAATACAGATATATCTGTGACAAACAACACTGCCCAAAACTGCTGTTCACTGTTGATTGGCTAGTTTTTTTGGAAATAGACTATAAATTTTACAATTCATGAATGAATTGACCAATTCAAACAAGCGTGGCGTGGGTAAACATGCATCAGGTTTTCAAGATGGTGAAACGTTTGTATACTGCAGTGTTTCACTTTCGCAACCAAGCATTATCCCGATCAATGCTCCCAAATGGTATAAAGTTACAATAATTTTCTACACATAATAACAATAAAATTATTATTATTTTATCTTTCATATTATATTAAACCACAACTTTATGGCCATTTTACGATAAGACCCCTTATAATCTCTTTCCCCGTTTTTTACTTTTTCTTCATTATAGAGACACTTTTCAAAATGTTCTCATTTTTTTTGATGTTACACATATATTTTTTTTTTTCAGGTCCATTTAACACTAGTCTTGATGGTTTTATACCAACGGGAAATTTTAAAGCGTTATCTTGAAAACTTTTTTTTAATGTTTGAAATTAGGCTAGAAAAGCCCAGGCTCGGGCATCTGAGCGCTCAACCCAGTCCCAGAGCTGAAAAAGTTATTTGAAAAAATTTTTAAATAATTTGTGAAAAATTGGGGATTGACATAGATGTAAAAAAACGTTTTTATAAAAGGTGTACAGTACAGTCTAAGACAAGCAGATAAAGTACATGAGGAAAAAAAAAAACCATTCTGAAATAAGAATCACAGCTCTGACCCTTTTAAAATTCCCACCCAGATGTGCCACCAATAAAAACAAGATTTAAGCAGCGAGGAAATTTTAATCACTCAAAAAAAGAAAAAAATCATATCTTTGTAATAATAATCAGTTCTATAAACAAAGAAATGTTTTACTGATATATCGAATTTAATTAACTATTATATTTAAAAAACTTCTTTTTTTCTTTTTTCTTGGCACCCAACTCAATCACAATGTTAAAGAATATTGAGTACGTGACCTCTCAATGATGTATGTACACATTTAGTAGACAATTTATTTATCTTTTGGCACATTTTTAAAATATATGAAATAATTACCTTTTCATCAATTTTAATATTAATATTTGAGTTGACTTCTTTAAATCACCTGAATAAGTAACGACGACTCGATCTGTGCCATCTGGCTTGGGTGGACTCATTATATTTCCTTGCTGTCTTGCCCAGTATACACGACCACCCATATAGAAGTCATGGTCAGAGCACTGGGAACTCCCAAGTTGGTGGATATGAACTCTCGTCCTGGGCCCCATTTATCCCGGCCCTTTCAATGCGAGGAATAATTGGGATTGGCATCTGTCCATACATTATCTAGTCAGATTAAAAAAGATTTCAAAGCTTAACAAGAACATCTTGTCAGGTAAAATCGATTGAAAAAACAAACAAAAAACAATACAAACAAGCAAACAAAAATTTTAAAAATAAAACACAACACAAAAAAAAACAAAACAAACAAAAACAGCTGTATCAATGGACTAAACCTAAAAACTATATATTTTATATTTGTAGATGTTGCATTTATTTTGCGACAAATTAATTTCACCGCCTCTTAAAGAAAGTGAGTGAGTTGTATCAAAATCATTTTTAAATGTATGAATATCTTTTAAAAATAAACGTATACTCTTTGACCCTTTACAGCAAAATTATTTTTTTTTTCAATCATAAATTTTTGCCGACCCACCCCCAAATGGGATCACTTAACTTTTGGTGGGAAAAAGTAAGAATAATTCAATTAGAGAAAAACCAAGTCTCATCTGTTAAGGGGTGATAAAATGACCATCTGTAAGAATGTAAGTATAGTCATCTTGGTTACATACCCTGTTCCTGGATTGACAGCTATGGCTTTAGGTAATGGAGTTCATCCCTGACCAAAACCTTTGATAGAATCCATCATAATCTGATAACACTGTAGTGGGGCGATCCAGCATCTGTCCAGTACATGTTTCTGTACGGGTGTAAATAATGAGATAAAGTTGAAAAAAAAAGGTTAAATGAGTAATCTTTCTTCTTTAACAAAAAAAATATATTCAATGTAAGGGAAAATAACAAAGTGTCAAAGAAATTCTCTACGTACCAAATTTGATTAAATACTTAAAAGTTGGTTAATTCAAGAAGGAGATTTATTTGCATTTCAATAACATCATTAATACTTTATGAAAAAAAACACCAAGTGGAAAAGTTCACGGAATAGTATGAACGATCAGAATACCAAAGAAATTAGGCTCAAACTACTTACTGCGTGGTCCAATCCCGGCTAATTCCCTGAGGTTTGCGGGAGTGGGACATCTTAGATCTTGAGCAACTGCTTTCTTCTTATCATCCTTTGGTAAAGAAGAATCTGTTGAGGACAAAATAACAAGAAGTTAATAAATAGACATAAAGTTAAATATGTTAATATAACTAAAATTTCAAACGGAAAAAGAGAAAGAAAAGGAATGTGATGAAATAAAGCATATTATATATATATATTAGCAATGACCTTCTTACTCAAATCTTTGGACCTCGATCTGGGTGTTGAAATGACGCGAATTCAAGGCAAAAATGGGACACCGCGATTTCGTTATCTTATTTTAAAAAATTAATTACTACGCTGTTTATCAATTAACAAGCTGAAATTTGGCACACAGTTAGAAAAGAGGTCATTTTTAGATTATGTCAAGCGACAAAACTCGTGCGATTACTAGAAGACCATGAAAATTAGATATTAACTTTAGAGTAAAATATTTTTAAAACTACCAAGAGCAGAGGTTTGGTCACGAATAAGGTTTACATGCACATAATTTCTTCTATCTAAAATTTCAAATTTCATTGGATTATGATAAGTACTTTTCCCCCTATTATCACAAACATCAACCCAATTTGCACTTCAATGAGTGAAATGAGGAGACGGTCATTTTGCTCCCCATCGCTCGACACGAAAATGATGGCCGACTTCATCCGACCAATTCGACTTTAAAAGTGGCAGATAGAAAATCATATGGCTTTCAACCAACTTAGAACTGGCCCCCTTAAAACGAATTAAATTCTAGCAAACAGAAATTAAATAGACTAGGAAAAAATTATGTCACTGAGACAAAAATAGATGAATAAAAATTTAATAAAGAAACAAAATTCTATATTTTGGTCACACACGTGGCCAGCTGGCAACCTTGTCGCGACAACTGAGGACACAAATCCTCATGCTTTTTAAAAAATTAAGGTATTGTTTATTGTAAAAGTCATAAGACAGTAGATTAACACATTCTCTCTCTCTTCTTTCTCTCTAATTCAAATGAATACTAGTAAATAACATCTCACGGGACTTTTTTTGACTGATAATAATTTAGCAGGCATTTTTGTATCATTTGTATGGGTTGTAGACACAAAATTACACTTCGGAAAAGTTCCAAATGATCAGTATTATGTATATTTTAAAACAAAATTATAGTTGGGCCCTAACCATACAGCTCTAAAACTATACAAGTAGAACTTTCGATGTCTTATCATATTTTCTGATAATTTTGCCATAAAATTGCCCAAATTTCAATCTCTAATTCCACATATTAAGCGGGTACAGCCACAACACAAACCAGAATAAAATGCAGAAAAAGCGCCCCATATTTTCAATATTTTTTTCTCTTTGTGAGTCATCCAAATAAATGACACCTTTTTATTTAAAAATGGAAAAAATTTAAAA
>NW_027624203.1:5000-8587 GCF_034508935.2 Berghia stephanieae | reverse complement strand
GTCATGACTTTTTTAAGAGGATTGGTTGGGTTCAATATAATAGACTAAAAACTAGAGAGATGTGCTCGCTTTTAGTTTGGCTTTTTATCGGGAATGACAAAAAAATTATTTTTTTTCCTTATTTATCCAATGGGGGGAATGCTGATCGGTTGTCCCGATTTCAAGGATTTTTCCCAAAAAGTGCTCAATGTGTGAACATTAGTCCAAAAACCCTCGGCTTGCTGGCGATTAGGAAAAATGTTGAGTGTTTCACTGTACTTAATGAACTCTTATAGATAAAACAAAGAGGACGTCACTTGGTCTTTGTTATTGTTTTTTGCATCCGCGTTTAGAGTAATTTTCCTAAACGTTTTCGCCGATAAAAAAATTTTCAACGTTACACACAGTTTTGTTGGTTTGCCCGTTATACTTCGGGGGGCTGTTGTGAGTTCTTCCCAAAGTGACCTTTCTATAGATAGAACAAAGATGACTTACCTGCTTTGTTTTGTTTTTTCCCATCCGATTTATGGAATTTAAAAGCTGTTTTAAACCAGCTAAAAACATTTCTGGTTACAATCTTTTTGGGGTTTTGGTTTCCCGTTATCTTCGGATGGCAATGTTGTGAGCGTCTTAGCCTAGCACAAAAATTTCATAATATTTGAAGAAAATGCCGTGCTTTTTTAAAGGGGGTACATTTTTCAAAACCTTTTGTTTGGGGTTTTCTGTAATGGAAAATAAGCTCAATGGGCTGATCTTATAGTTCGAAGATGACGCATCAGGTCTTTGTTATTTTTTTGCCATCCGTTTTTGAGTAATGCTCACTGAAATGTTTAACCGATTAAAAATTCATGGATTCACAGTTTTGTGGTTGGTCCCTTTACTTCGGTGGCAATGTTATGAGCTTCTTAGCAAGCGCATACATCTATAGCTGTATGAGTGACGTCACTCAGGCCTTTGTTATTGCTTTTGCCTCCGCGTTTGTGAGTTGTTCCCTAAATGTATTAACCCCAAATATAAAAAACCAGGTTACACAGAGTTTTTTTGTGTTGGTTCGTTATATTTCCCGGATGAAAGGTGTAAACCCCTTGGGCCAAGGCATTTATCTAATTACCTTTCCATGAATCGAGGTATTGGTACTTGCAAAATGTGTTTTAAAAAGATCACAAGGTGAAAGTTTTACAGTTTTTGAAATTCTTTTCCCCGATTGGTTGTTTGTTCAGTTTGACAGTGAGTTGTTTAAAATTTTCTAAGAAAGAGAGTGTTAATTTTGTTAAGGATTACCCAATCGTTGTACGAAACAAAGAAATGTGATTGATGACGGGGTTTGGACAAAAAACCCGAATACCGATCGATCCCCCATTTAAAGGGGAAAATGGGTTTGAATTTAAAAGAAAAAAAAAACCCAGTCACTTCGTTTTAATATAGTAGTTCGAGATGCTTTATCGGGTCTTTTTTATTGTTTTTCCCACCCGGGTTTTATGAGTAATGCTCACTAAAACGTTTTAACCCGACTAAAAAACGCTCATGGAACACACATTTTTTTGTGTTTGGTCAGTTATATTTCCGGAGGGCAAGTTTGGCTTCTTTGCCAAGCGACACTATCTATAAGTTGAAAGTGAAAAATTTAAACGTGAAATGGATAACAGCGTGACGAGAAATATTACTTTTCGTCCCCCCCAAACGTTTTTCACACAATCAACCTTTTTTTTTGCAAAGAATAGCAAGTGACAATTTTGGGGCCCTCCAGGGGTTTAATATAAACCGGGTGAGTAGTTTCATAGGAGAGGCGTTGTAAACAAAAAGTGTAGCAAAGGTTTGAAAAAATAAACAATCAGGGTTTCGCCTTAGAAATTCCCTTGGATTAAGCTGTTTCAGTAAAGTGACACAACATCAAATAACTGTCCAAAAAAAATAGCAATAACTGAGTGATGTAAACTTCGTTCCTTCCATAAAAAACACAAAGTTTGCGTCCTTGTCGTCTCGGCGGCAGGCAGTTTTCCAACCCCCCCTTTGGGGGCGGAGAGGTCGCTTATTTTTCCCATGTTTTCTATCCCCCTATAAAGTATAATAATTTATAAACCATATATATCTATAATAAACCACTTTTCCCGGTTGCTCTGTTTTTGTTTGAATTTAGATAACTCGTTGTTTTCCCCCCGGTCTTAGGGGGACCCTTGCGAGAGGGAAACAGTCAAAGAATAGTTTCTTACTAAAAAGTTTTTTTCCTTTTCAATTTTTCTTTAAGGATAATATTTAATTGTTGTACTTTTTAAATTTTAAGCATCTTGATAGGGGATTCTGTTCGGCTATGTGGTCTTGTGGTATGACACACGCTTTTGTCGGAAGCTCAGGGTTTTAAATTTCCTCCAGGCATAGTTGGTCATTGGAAAAGGTCTTTATCAAGCTTTCACCGTATCAGGTGTAAAATGATACCCGGCTTTAAAGTTTTGTTCTGCCGGAAAAAAAAAGATTTCGTCAAAAGGTGTAAAGTCCCCGTCCACTGTTAAAATGTGTGTTGGCCCGGGGACGTTTGAAAAGCTTTGAGCACGTTTATGAAATTTTGCTCTATATAAAGCTCGTTTTTTTAAATTTTTTAAAGTTTTTTTTTTTTAAAAATCCAATTAGTCATCTTTTTCCCCTGGTTGCGATAGAGGGGTGGGTACTATTATTATGCTCCACGCAGGGGGAAACGAGTAATAATTTATAGCAAAGGCGTGTAGGGAACGATTGTTTTGTTCCCAGAGCTCTCCTTTCCCCGTTTTGGTAAACCCAGCTTTTTCCGTTTCTACTGTTTTTTTCTTCTTGTATCAGTTAGCCCGCGCGCTGATCCCGCGGGCACACCCCCTCGCTGTCTCCGGGACGCGAAAAATGATTGTTTTTTTGGAAAGTGAGAGCTCTTGGAAAAACTACGTTCCCAAACACTCTGGTTATGGGGTTCGAAGGGGGACGTACTAAAAGTCTTTTTTATGTTTTTCCCATCCTTTTATGAGTAATGCCACTGAACTGTTTTAAACCCCGGATTTAAAAATGTTTAGGATAAAATGTGGTTGGTCCGTTAACTCGGATGGCAATGTTATGGTTTCTTAGCCAAGGCATACTATCTATATTACAAGGGTTGCCCCCGCGTTTCCATTCAATTAAAAAACACTAATACTCTATTCTTTTTGAAACTTTTTTGTCTGACATTATGCAGTATCTTCTTTTGGTTTAAACCCCCCCCCCCCCTCCCCCCCCCCCCAAAAAAATTTTAAAAAAAAAAAATAAAATATAGTGGTTTACTGCGGTAGTCAACGATGATTGGGGGGGGAGAAAAAGGAAGGGGGGAGAGGGGGTGGGGGGTTGAAGTGCTGTGTGTGGGTCTGACGAAACAATGAGCTGTTAACTATCAATTTTTTTGGTGTCAGTTGTTTTTCCAATTTGTGTATTGGCTTTCAATCAAAATTATTGAAAATTGCAGAGCCATAACGTTTTCAATATTGCGAAGATTTATAACATTTTTTTTTCGCATTGATTTGATTTAAAATTAAGGGAAAAAATGTTGCGATTGAGTTGACGTGTGACGATGCATGATGACGTGTGTGTGATGATGTGGATGAGAGGGGAGGAGG
>NW_027624202.1:7500-8583 GCF_034508935.2 Berghia stephanieae | reverse complement strand
ATCTCATGTAGTTCCATATCTGAAGCAGACGTCGGAGGTCATCTTCCGCCAAGCTGATCTATCTCTTGCCAAATTCTATTAAAGCAGCGCCACCTTTCTCAGCTTCATCTGTCCAATTTCTTATCCCTTTCAAATACGTTATTCTTTGTCTTCCTCTTATTCTTTTTCCATTCATCTTTCCAGTCAAGGCAAGTATTTCCAAACCAGGGTGGCGGATAATGTGTCCTAAAAATTCCATTTGGATATTACGCTATATAAATGCTCAATTTTTATTTTTTTTTACTTAGCAAAGACCGTAGCGCTGGGCCACGTTGCACCCAATTGTGAGCATAGTTGATCTTTTATATAGGGCAATATCCACTGAACGTGCTCAAAGCACAACAAGGGTCCCTGGCCAACAGCAATAGTTAACATGTATGACGTGACATGACGCCTGTTAGGCGTTGTTACATTTTTCTTTCGGACAGAGCCAATGCTGTTAACGGCCAGGTAATCATTTTACACCTGAGTACAGGGAGATAATGTGAGTAAAGAGCCTTCTCCGAGGACTCAAACTATGCGCCGAGCGAGGCTCGAACAAGGACCTTCCGATCCGAAAGCGAGTGTCATACCACTCGACCACATATCCAGACACAAAATCAAGTTTTCATAATAACATCGTCTGGATACTGTTATGTTGGTATCGATACCGTTATAAATCAGATGGTCACATTTGTATTGAAAACAGGATATATTGACGTCAGCAAATAGGTTGTTGTTGCTGTTGTTGTTGTTGTTGTTGTTGTTGTTGTTGTTGTTGTTGTTGTTGTCACGTTATATCGTTGACATGAGATAATTACATAACACATGCCTCCTAATTAGAGAAGAGATAAGAGTCCTCGCTTATCGCCGTGCCCTAAATAGTATAATAGGTGACCCTTCGCCTTAAATAAGTCGGATTGGTTCTGATGTTGAAAATTGAATTTGTAGCAAAAAATATCAGACTTGTGTTGAGTTTAGATAATTTAGTGAGGAAAATGGCAACCATATTTTTAGGGTCTGCTAATGCCAACAACTTATATTTTTGACCAGTTTAACATTGGA
>NW_027624202.1:0-2500 GCF_034508935.2 Berghia stephanieae | reverse complement strand
ACCTTGTCTGGTTGCTACGTCCCTTTGTAAAATTGGTTGTTGTTGGTTGATTTTCCCTTTTTTTTTGGAAAGAAAAACCCCCCCCCCCCTTTTTCTTAAAATCTCGTGTTGTTTTTTTTTTTTGCGGGGTTTCCCGCTTTTTCCATCCTTTCTGCCACCAAAAATTTTTTTGGGGCCGTTTCTTTTTTTTTAAAGTTGTTTTTTTTTTCCTTTTTTGGGGCCAGCCTGAAATCCCCCCTTTTTGGTTTTGTCACTTTTTTAAAATTTTATTTCCCATAAGGGGTGCGGTTCGTGTCCTTTTACAACTTCACGTTCCAACCGGCGGGCACAGCTTCCGTAAAACATGCCCCCTTTACGCGTCACCTTTAATTTTTTGGACTTATTGGGGGGGCAGTTAACTGGGCAAAGTTACAAAAGGGGTTTGCCTTTTCCTATTCTTGTCGCCCCTTCCAGGGCCATTTTACCTGTTCCCGTTTGACATCACGGGGGTTCATGGCTTGATGATGCTTTTTTTGCAGACTTGGGATCATCCATTTTCGAACACTATTCTATAAAATTCTTAAGGGGAAATAAAAAACAAAAAAACATTTTGGGATTTTTTTAACCCCTTCCTTTTTTTAAATTTTTTTTTTAAAGAGTAGAAAAAAAAAATTTTGATCGCTTAAAAAATTTTAATTTTTCTTGAAAAAATTCACATTCAACGTTTCTCCCAAGGGTTTTAAATGTAATGGAACCCCACCCCTGTTCTTTGTCTGCAGACAAAATGGGGAATGTGAAAGAGGGAAAGATAAAAGATGATGAGATAGATGATGGTGATGTTATAGGGAAAAGAAAGGATGAGAGTATGATAATGATAAAATGTGAGATGAGTATGAAAAATGATGTGTAAGAGAGGGATGATAAATGAATGATGATATGAAAAATGATTTTTTTTAAATCAGGGGAAGTGACGAGGAAAAAGGGGGATGAAGATTTTAAATAAAATGATGTTTTTAAATGAAACCAAAAAAAACCTTTCCCAAAAACCATAATTGATTTAGTCTATGCGCTATACGATGACATACATAGGGCAAACTCGTCCCGTATAGTGTTTTTTGTATTAACTTGTCTGTCTCCAAAAAACAACCGCCGCCGTGGCCTCATCCAATATCAAGATCTTGGTTTTCCTCAGTAGAGCTCTAGCTAAGCAAACCAGTTGCTTCTGCCCGACACTGTAAAAAACAAAAAAAACAAACATATATGTGACCCTTCGCCCCAAAACGGTATTATGCCGTAGCGAACAAGATGCTTTAAAAACCGAAGTAAATGTTAAACTGGTCAAAATAAAAATTGTTGGCATTATCACCTTAAAAATAGTTGTCATTCTCCTCGATAAATCATATAAACTCAACACAAGTCCGATATTTCTTGCTAAACATTCAATTTTTAACATCTTAACAAACCCGACTTAATACTGTTTTGAGGGGAAGGGTCACACATTTGACCATTAGCCTCAAAAGAGTATTAAGTCGGGATGGTTAAGATGTTTGAACATTTTAAAAGTTATCCATAAATATCAGATGGTGTTGGTTGTGTATTTAATTGAAGAGAATGGCAACTTTAGTGTATTGTCTAATGCTATTTTTTTTACCAGTTTAACATAAACTCGGCTTTTAGCATCTGGTTCGTTCCGACATAATACCGTTTTAAGACACTGGGTCATAAATTTAACAAAAATAAATTACTTTCTAGACCGCAATATCCACCAACGGGTTCAAGACGCTTTTCAAAGGGTCCATGACCAACAGCAGTTTTTTAGGAAGGCTATGTGGTCTAGTAGTATGACACTCGCTTTCGGATCGGAAGGTCCTGGGTTCGAGCCTCGCTCGACGCATAGTTTCAGGTCCTTGGAAAAGACTCTTTACTCACATTATCCTCACCGTACTTCAGGTGTAAAATGAGTACCTGGCCGTTAACAGCGTTGCCTTTGTCCGAAAATTTGGGGATATCGTCTAACAGGCGCATGTCTCGTCCTACATATTAAATGTTGCTGTTGACCAGGGACCACTTGTAAAGCGCTTTAAGCACGTTAAGTGGATATTGCGCTATATAAAAGCTCAATATGACGCCTGTCAGGGGATATTACAATTTATTTTTCGGAAGGGGATATAACTATAACAGCCAGTTAAAATTAAAGGTTGTGCTTTTATGTATCACAATATCCATTAAACGTGCGCAAAGGGGGTCCCTCGATAACAACAAACCGTAACATGTAGTACGAGACATGACGCCTGTTATGAGATATTACAATTTGTTTTCGACAGAGACAACGTGTTAACGGCGTTTTTACTAGCGAGCAATTATATAAAGGATATCAGTCAATGTATATTGTTTTGATTCACACTAAGATAAACAAGACAAACACACTAAGACAACAGTTTCCATACTTCTCTATCCTGAGCTAACGCTAAAAAAGGATTTGGTTTGTCCGTCTGCGTTTCTGTAACGGTTTTAGTTTAAA
>NW_027624201.1:0-24460 GCF_034508935.2 Berghia stephanieae | reverse complement strand
AAAAAAAAAAATCCCTTTAAATTTTTTTATTTTTTAAAAAATTTAAAAAATTTTTCCCTCTTTAAAAATGTGTTGAAAGGTCAAAAAAAAAAAAAACTTTTTTGGGACGACAGCTTTTTCTTGTGGGGTTTCCCCCTTTTGGGAATGGGGGAATTTTTTTAGAGGAAGGAAGATCAGCCGGGTGGGCTTTTTCCCCGTCTCTTTTTTTAAATCCCATCAGAAGAGGGGAAATGTAAAATCCCAGTTTGCAAAAGGTCATTCTGTGAAACCCAACCCTAGACTAACACACGACTTTTTTCTTACCTGGTTGTGTCGGGGAGGGCCCCCCTCTGGGAAAAAACTTGTTTGGATAGGGGGATCTTGCAAACCCTAGAAAACCCCAACGACGTTTTACCCCCTGAGTTGTGTCAGGGTTCCCCCCCTCTTTTGGCTCAACTATGATTGGTGGGGGGGTCTTGCAAAACCCCTAAAAAAACCACGACTTTTTTTCATTCCGGAGGTTGTGTCAGGGTGCCCCCCTCTGTGGATCCAATATGTTTGGTAGGGATCTTGAAAAAACCCCTAGAAAAACACCGCTTTTTCTTTCCCTGATTTTTTCAGGGTGACCCCTCTGTGGATCAACTATGATTGGTACTGGTTTTTTTTAGATGGGGGAAAAAGATTTTGCCTTTGGGGGGGAAAAACACCGTTGTGTCCATTTGAATTTAATGCTAAAAAAATTTGGTAAATTTTTAAAAAATTAAAACCAAAATTTTTGAAATTTAAAACAATAACAGTAAATGTTAAAAACCCCCGTTTAAAAAAAAGCTGGAAAATGACTGCTTATTTTTGGGACCCCCAAAAAAAAAAAAAAAAAAACCAGAAAAAAGTTAAAATTCCAAAACATTGTTGAAATACCGTGACTGAGACCCAAGTCCCCTGAGTCATTCATGAAAATTTTATTTTTGGCCCCTTTTTTTTAGAAGTATGCAAATTTAGGTAGTGTTATATTGTTTTTGAGTAGTACTGAAATAATCCCAATCATTCCATTTGGGGGTTTTCAGAAAGTAGCCTACGACCCCAGAGCTTTATTGTATAGGGTTTGGGGGGATAAAAGAAAATTTTAAACCCACATTATTTACTTTTTTTTTTTTTAATTTTTTTTTGTTTGTTTTTGTTTTGTTATTTTTTAAAAATTTTTTTTTTTAAAATTTACTACGTTATTTTGGGTTTTTTTGACGATGAAAAAGTGTCTGTTGTTGTGCATGATGGGGGGGTTGATGTGGGGGTTTTTTGTTGTAGTGGTGGTGGTGTGATGTTAATGGGGGTTTTGTGATGGGATAAAAGGGGGTTTATGATGATGTCATGGGGGTTGATGGTTCCATGAGTTCATGTAAAAAGGGGCGGTGGCCCGTTAGGGGTTTTTGGGGCGGTTCCAAAAAAATTGTGGAGGTTGAAAAGGGTGGTTAAATTTTAAAGGGGGGAACCCGGGGCTGTTTTTTAGGGTCCTGCAGGAAACCGTCAATTTGGTTTTTTTAAACTTTTTATGCTTGGGCTGTAAAAATATTTTTTCAGGAGGTTTTTCCATGTCTCAAAAATTTTTGACTAAAAAATTTTTTCAGTTTTTAAATGGCAATTTTTTTGGGGGCAAGTTTAAAAACCGTGGCCTTTGTTCTTTTGTTTTGTTGAGTGAAAAAATCTTTACATTTACTTTGTAGAGTTTTTGGGGTCAATTTTTTTTTTAAAATTTTTAGATCTCTGAGTTTCTGTAATGAGGCTGGGGGGGTTTTAAAATGCTTGAGTCTATTTGGGAGCTGAGGTTTGAAATTTCCCGGGAACAAGTTTGGTGGTCGCTTTGGGGCATTTTAATAAGTAAAGATCTGATTTTATTAAATGGGACCAAAACATTTTCCCAAAATTTCCCCAAATTGGGGGGATCGTTTAGCCCTTTTAAAAAGGGGGGGTTTTTAAAATGGGTTTTCAAATAAACGAAAGATCGACAAGTCCCAGGTTCTATTTTTTTTTTTTAACAGTCCAGGTGCATAACCCCGATTTTGTTTGCATTGAAACGGATTTTCCATTTTTTTAGCCACAAAAAAAGGGGTTTTCTAAGCCCTTTTTCAGTGGGCCCCGCTTCTTTGTTTTTTTTCCCGTGAAAAAACTTTGGCGTTGTCTGAAACTTTTTATAAAAGGGTTTACTGCTTCAGGCATATCGTTTCATACCATATAAATAAAACGGGGCCCCAAAGGGCCTCCCCTGGGGGATCCCGGGTAGAAGGGTTTTCCCCAACCCTGATACTTCACCATTGATAAACTACTTGCTTTTTGGGGGTTTTTTTAGCAGAAAATTTAAAAACCCCCCAAACACACCCCACTAATTTATTTGTTCGCTTAAAAGTGGCGTTGGGGGGACAGAATAAAATTTTTTTAAAAAAAATCTAGGTAGTTTTGGAAAAAAACCCCGGCATATTTTTGTAAGATTTGAGTCCATTCCCCAAAAAAAATCAGGAGCTGGGGTTTTCGGGTCACTAAAAAACCCCCGGGCTGGTTAGTGAAAAAAAAAAAAGGGGTTCAAAAAATTTTATTAGGGGTTCCTAAAACAGATTCCTTTTTCTTGCAGTTATGAGGTAAACTTTTTGGTTTTAAATTTTTGGGGGGGCAGATTTTTTACTTTTTTAAAAAAGGGAATACTTGTCATTTTTCCTTTCCCTTGGGAGTGTTGTTAAAAAAGTGATTTTTAAAACGGGTTAATGCCAAGGGCTTGGAAGTTCAAAGTTCCCCCCGTGCCTTTCAGTAATTTGGTTTTGGTTTTGTCGGGGCCCCCTTTTTTTGAGGGGTTTTTGGGGGCCTGCTTGATGATGTGTTTGGTTGTGGTTGTAGTGTGGATTTTGTGCGAGAGAGAGGAGGGGGGGATGCGTAAGTTGGTGGTGGTTGTCTAGTTTTGTAATGTGTGGAGGTTGCTTTATGAAAGAGAGAGAGAAAAATTTCCTGTAATTTTTTAAAAATATATTTAAAAAATAAATAATACAAAAAAACCCCGGGGCCCGGGAAAGAATTCATTAAAAGGGTCTGACGACAAGCTGATGGTTTTTTAAATTAGAGAAGAGAGGTGGGGGGCAGGGGGAAATTTTTATGGATTGGTTGGGGGGAAACAAAAAAAAAAAAAACCCGTCTTGTAAAAATTTAGGGCTTGAAGGGAAAAAAAGGGGAAAAGCCCCAAAAACTCATTCTCGTCACACAAAATGTTTCAATATCCCCCCCTTTTTTTTTTTTTCTAACTAACACATCATTCGACTTCCGCCATTTGGGCAGAACGAAATTTTGTTGTTTTTAGGGGGGAGGGGGGGGGGAAAAAATTAATTTTGGGACGGGAGAGAGCGTTTTTAAATTCTTACTGGAAAAAAATGATTTTCGCCGGAAAAAAAGTGAAATCACTATTCGCAGTACCCTGTAAAATGGGTGGTGAAAAAGTAAAAATTGTAAAAAAGTAAATTTTAAAGGATCATTTTCCGGGAAAAAAAATAAAATAGGAAAGAAATGATAATTAAAATTTTTTTTTAAAAAATTTTGAACGTAAGAAGTAGAGTTCGGGGAGAAGGAGGGGGAGAGAGGGTTTAAACCAAAATCTTTTTTTTTTGTGCTCGGCAAGGATGAGAGCATCTCTACCCTTTTTTTATAAATGAATTTTCCCGGCCCCCGGGGTTTTGGAGGTGACACGACCAGGTCGTTGTATCATCGTCGTGGTGTCTCCCCCTCCAGAATCGACATGGTGCTTTTGATTTTGTCTGGAAAAGCCATTTTGATCCTTTTTTAAAGACTTTAATTTGAAATAACCCCAAAAAAGTTTATGGTTGGAAAAAAAAAAAAATCTATTTGGTATAGAGACGGATCAAGCTTCCCAAATTTTTTTTTTTTTTTTGTTTACATCTTTTAAAATTTGTTTTCTCTCCCCCGGGGGTTTTGGGAAATTTTTTTCATTCAAGAGCGTCGAATCAAAAAGGGGAAAACACTGCAAAATTTTTTTTTTTTAAAGATGTTTGAAATGGGGGCGGGGCCCCCCCCGGAACCCTTTGGAGTGCCTCTTCAGGTAAGAGAATGGCAAAAGGTTTACTTATTTTAAAAAAAATTTGTCCTAAATCTTTTTTTGGGTTTCTGTTTAAAAAAGTTGGTCCAGTTTGTTTTTTAGTTTATTTTTTTTTAACAAAGAGAAGGGTCATCGTCGGAGTCCATGACCGTATCTCCAAGGGGTAAAGGGTCGCCCTCTTTTTTTTTTTTTAAAAATTTTCTTGTTTTTTGGGGACGGGGGAAAATTTTGTTGCTTGTTTACACAAACTTTAGCAACCAAAATGTAACAAAAATTTTAAAAGTGCCCTTTTTTTTGAGATCCTTTTCTTTTCTTTTCATTTTCCAAAAAAGACAGAAAAAAACCCTGGATTGGATTGGTTTTGATAGACCCCCCCCAAGCTACTGTGGCTGTGTCGCGATGGGGTCCCCTAGGTATGGCTGGAAAGTTTTTTTAAAATGTTATTTTTTTTATTTTTCGTAATATTTTTTGTATTATTTGTTTTGTTTTTGTTTTTTTTTTAAACCCTAAGGGATAATTTTCCCCCGGGTGGGGGGTTTCCCGGGGAAAACCGGTGACAACAAATGTCTGGTTTTTTAATTACTAGTTTGGAAAAAATTCCTTTTTAAAACCCAGATCTATTGTTTGCCTATTTAAACCTTGATGAGGTGAGATAAGGAGCATTTTTGAAGATTATTGTTTGCCTATTTAAGCCTTGATGAAGGATGAGAAGAGTAAGGCTGCATTGTTGATGGATTATTGTTTGCTATTTAAGCCTTTATGAAGGATGAGGAGTAAGGCCGCATTGTTGAAGGATCTATTGTTTGCTCTTTAGCCTTGTATGAAGGATGAGAGTAGGCAGCATTGTTGAATGTTTATTGTTTGCCATTATTTAAGCCCTTGATGAAGGATGAGGTAAGGCAGCTTTATTGGAATGATTATTGTTTGCCTATTTAAGCCTTGATGAAGGATGCGAGTAAGGCAGGCCGTGTAGCCACCACTATCCAAACCTGTGGTCTCTGTCTACACTGCTGCAGGGAAACTCCGCACCAGCTACGGGTAAGTACCCACAGCTGTATTAGATTTTACTTCTCCTGACCTCCCATGTGGGCAGATAGGCACTTGCTGTGTCTTCTCTCCCTTATATCTGTTTTCAACATACTATCTGTCTTTGTCTTGGAATGAGATTACTTGGTTTTGTTCTGGCCCTGGCCGGGAGACCATGGCTGAGAGGGAAACAGTCAAAGTCAGTTAGATTTTGGCGAAGATATTTTTGTCTTGTAAATATTCTCTGTTTGTTCGGTTTCATATTGTATTTTGTTATAATATATATTGGTATTGAACATTGAGTGTGTTCCGTGGGGACCTATTTTTGTTGGATGCGACTTTAGGTGATCTCAAACTCAGTACACTGTCGGTGTGCTCTTGGAATCTCCATCTGTTCCCTATTTCAACCCATCCCTTTCTCTTTTTTATTCCCGTTTGCCTATACAATAAACTTTGGTATGAAATTTGAATCTTTAACTATCCCATTTTTCTTCCTTTTTAATGGGCGTAATATGACCTAAATGGTTGCAAGTGCCGTAAACCCTTGGGTATCAACTCTCAAATTGTAACGTAATCTATGGAATGGAATAGATGAAGAAGATGGAACAAGTGTAAAAAAGGAAAACAAAGAATTTCATACACAAGCAGCTGCATTTTTACAGGTATAATCTTGTATATAAGGGAGGCAACTTGTTTTGTATCTTATTAATATTGGTCATGTGACACCAAGGTTTCGAAACTTGGCCAATGATCACAAATTGTGCTTGGTCCTTGCAATTGACATGAAGATGGTTTGGTGTATTATGGTGATATAGTATTATCTATTTGGCATTCACATTGTCTATGATTGATTTGGGTTAAGGATGTTACTATTTATATCTCACATTGTTATGTTTGATTTGGGTTAAGGATTGTTACTATTTATATCTCACAATGTCTATGAATGATTTGGGTTAAGCTGTTATATTTATCTCTCACATTGTCTATGATTGTTTGGGTAAGGATGTTACTATTTTATATCACACATTGTCTATGATTGATTAGGGTTAAGGAATGTACTATTTATATCTCACATTGTCTATGATTGATTGGGTTAAGGAAGTTACTATTTATATCTCACATTGTCTATGATTGAGTTGGTTTATGGATGGTACCTATTTATATCTCACATAGTCTATGCTTATTTGGGTTAAGGATGTTACTATTTAACTTCACATTGTCTAAGATTGATTTTGGGTTAGGATGTTATATTTATATCTCACATTTGTCTTGATTTGATTTGGGTTAAGGATGTTACTATTTATATCTACATTGTCTCTGATTGATTTGGGTTAGGATGTTTCCAATTTATTTATCTACATTGGTTATGATTGATTGGGTTAAGGATGTTACTATTTATATCTCACATTGTCTATGATTGATTTGGGTTAAGGAAGTTCTATTTATATTCCACATTGTCTATGATTGATTTGGGTTAAGGATGGTATATTTATATCCTTCACATTGTCTATGATTGATTTGGGTTAAGGATGTTACTCTTTATCTCTCCCTTGTCTATGATGTTTTGGGTTAAGGATGTTATATTTATATCTCTCACCTTGTCTATGATTGATTTGGGTAAGGATGTTTACTATTTTTATCTCACATTGTCTATGATTGATTGGGTTAAGGATGTTACTTATTTATATCTCACAATAGTCTATGATTGATTTGGGTAAGGTGTTATCTTTATATCTCACATTGTTATGATTGATTGGGATAGGATGTTACTATTTATATCTCACATTCGTCTATGATTGATTTGGGTTAAGGCTGTTACTATTTATATCTCACATTGTCTATGGATGATTTTGTGTATGATGTCCATGGCTTGACACACATAAGAATGATTATTATTATATTCTTTTATTATTATTATTATTATTATTATATTATTATTATTATTAGTAGTAGTATAGTAGTAGTAGTAGATAGTAGTAGTATTAGTCGTAGTAGTAGTAGTAGTAGTATTATTATTATTATCATTATCATTATTATTATTATTCTTATTATTATTCTTTATTATTATTAGTAGTTTGTGTAGTAGGTAGTAGATAGTAGGAGTAGTTGTAGTAGTAGTAGTAGTAGTAGTAGTAGTAGTAGTGTTATTATCCATTATTCATCTCTCATCATAATCATTATTATTATTATTATTATTATTATTATTAGTATTATCTTATTTTATTATTATTATTAATTATATTGTTTGTTTTACTTCATTATTGATTTACTTTACTTGATTTGGTTATTGGAACTATTTATTCTTGTATGAGTTATATTGGCAATTGCTAAAACTAAACTTTTGAATGATTAATCCCTGTGGAACAGTGGCAACGTGATCACATGGGCTGGCTCTAACCACAGGGACTTGTTGTGTATCCAGGATGATGGGTTGTTTTGGTCTATGGACAATGTTTCTGTATTCAAAAGGTCGTTCAGATGGGGCAGGTAAATCACTCTCGTCGACCTTAATCAATCATTTGACAAATAAAATGAAATCATGTAACGGTCAAAGGTTTTTTTTTGGACACTAGACTATGATAACGCATTTTTACACTTGATCTCACAGAGCCAGCGTATTCTTCTTTACTGCTAGATGACAAAAAGGGGCCATGAAAAAAACCTCAACCACACTGTGGCGATTCAGGAAAAACTTGAACAATCTTTTGCCAATGCCTGGGAAGATTGGTTTTGATCCCAAGCCATGCCTGTCTATGTATTGTGTTCTTGTATGAAGTATTTATTCCTTTTTGGTTGTTGTTCTGACAGTCCATAATTTAATATACAGCTTTATTTTAAGTTTTATTGCCAACCACCTCGAGATTGTATAATGGATCCTTGTCTGTTTTCATAGGAAATGCTTTGGATATAACAGTCTTATCCAAAGGATGATAGTTGGCTGTTTCCAAATAACTCAGGCAACAATCAAAACAAAAAAAAAAATTTTCCCCAAAGGATACCTTAAAGTTCAGACCAAACCACAATCTGCTCTGACAGTCAATATAGCCAAGACTTTTCCTTCTCATTCTGAACAGGAAGCCAATAGATGTGAAAATCCTGTGTGCCAAGTTCTTCTCCAGTTTCCAAGGGGGACAGGCATTGCTGTTCTGACAACCTCTCTAAGGCTTTTCTGGTTCAAGCAACGTGGACAGCTTCGGAATTGTCCGACTAGCTGAAGTCCCTGAGTAAGTACAGATCCAATGTAACGAGTCTAACTGTCAGCATCGTGGACAGCATTCGAAATTGTCCGGACTAGCTGAAGTCCCTGGTAAGTACAGCTTTGACAATTGTAGAGTCTATCTGTCTCAGAACGGGGACAGCATTCGAATTGTCCGACTAGCTGAAAGTCCCTGGTAAGTAAGATCCTAATTGTAAGAGTCAAATCTGTCTGCAACGTGGACAGGCATTGAATTGTCCGACTGCTGAAGTCCTGGTAAGTACAGATCCAAATTTGTAAGAGGTCTATCTGTCAGCAACGTGGACAGCATTTCCATTGTCCGGACTAGCGAAGTCCCTGGTTAAGTACAGATCCATTGTAAGATGGTAATGTTCACTTTTCTCAATGGTCAATGTAAAATAACTATAGAGCCGTGAAGAATGACCGTGGTTAATATAATATTTATAATTATATATATATATATATTTTATTATACCACTTTCATTCTACACGGGCTCTATAGTTATTTTACATTGACCTTTGAGAAAATGAAACGTTACAATCTTACAAATTGGATCTGTACTTACCAGGGACTTCAGTTAGTCGGGACAATTCGAATGCTGTCCACGTTGCTGACAGATAGACTCTTACAAATTGATTGTACTTACTGGGACTTCAGCTAGTCTGGACAATTCGAATGCTGGTCACGATTGCTTGACAGATAGACTCTTACAATTGGATCTGTACTTACTGGGATTAGCTAGTCGGACACTTCGAATGCTGTCCCGTTGCTGACAGATAGACTCTTACAATTGGATTGTAGTACTGGGCTTCAGTAGTCGGACAATTCGAATGCTGTCCAGTTGTGACAGATAGACTCTTTACCAATTGGATCTTGTACTTCCGGGACTTCGGCTAGTCCGGACAAATTCGAATGCTGTCCACGTTGCTGACCAAGGGAAAATCTTAGAGAGGTTGTCATAACAGCAATGCCTGTCCTTGGAACATGAGAGAAGATTTGGCACTCAGGATTTTCACCATCTTTGGCTTCTGTTCAAGATGCCGAGAAAAGTCTTGGCATATCTGCTGTCAGGAGCAAGATTGTGGTTTGTCTGACTTGAAGGTATCTGATTTTGTTTGTTGAATGTGACTGAGTTTATGTTGGGAAACAGCACAACTATCATCCTTTGCGGATAAGACTGGTATAATTCCAACGCATTTTCCTATGAAAACTGGACCAAGGATCCATTTATACAATCAACGTGGGTGTTGGCAAATAAGACTTAAAATTAAGCTGTATATATTAAATTTTTGACTGTCAGTACAAAACCAAAACGCGAATAAATAGCTTTTTTAAAAGAACACCATACATTAGACAGGCATGGTTGGGAATCAAAACCAATCTTCAGGCTTTTTGGCAAAATTGATTGGTTCAAGTTTTTCACTGAATCGGCCACAGGTTGTGGTTGAGTTTTTTGCATGGCCCCTTTTTGTCATCTAGCAGTAAGAAGAATAGCTGGCTGGGCTCTGTGAGATGTGTAAATTGGCTTTATCTTGACTATTGTCCTAAAAAAAACTTTGACCTGAACATGTTTTTCTTTTGATTTGTCAAATGGATTGATTTAAGGTCGACGAGAGTGATTTACCTGCCCATGCTGATCGTCCTTTTGAATGACCAGAAACTGTCATAGACCATAACAACCCCATCATCCTGAATAACACAACAGTCCTCTGGTGATTAGACCAGCCCATGGTGATCACGTTGCACTGTTTCCACTGGGGTTATCATTCAAAGTTTATTGTTAGGCAATTTTGGCTATATAACTCATACAGAATATAATATTTCCAATAACCCAATTCAAGTAAGTAAAATAATAATGAAGTAAAACAAACAATAATATAATAATAATAATAATAATAATAATAATAATATAATTAATAATAATAATATTAATAATAAGGATGCTGATGTGTGATAATGCTAATACTATACTGCTATACTACTACTACTAATACTTCTTATACTACATACTATAATACTACTACTTACTACTACTAATAATAATATAATAAAAATAATAATAATTATAATAATGATATAGTGATAAATAATAATAATACTCTACTACTAGACTACTACTACTACTTACTACTACCTACTACTACTACTACTACTACTACTAATAATAATACTACATAATAATAATAATAATAAAATATACTAATAATATATAATAATAATATCATATGTGTGTCAAGCCTGGACATCATGACACCAAATCATCCATATACAATGTGAGATATTAATTAGTAACCTCCTTAACCCAAATCAATCGTAGGACAAATGGTGAGATATAAAATAGTACATCCTTAACCAAATTCATATCAAAGACATGTGAGATATAAATAGTAAATCCTTAACAATTCAATCATAGACAATGTGAGATATAATAGTAACATCCTTACCAAATCAATCATAGAAATGTGAGATATAAATAGTAACAACCTTAACCAAATCAATCATGACAGTGAGATATAAATAGTAACATCCTTAAACCAAATCAATCATAGACAATGTGAGATATATTAGTCAACAATCTTAACCAAATCAATCATAGACCATGTGAGATATTAAATAGTAACATCCTTAAACCCAAATCAATTCATAGACACTGGGATATAAATAGTAAATCCTTAACCCCAAATCCAATCAGAGGACAATGTGAGGATATTAAATAGTAACATCCTTAACCAATAATCATCGACAATGTGAGAATTAAATTAGTAACATCTTAACCCAAATCAATCTAGGACACTGTGAGATATAACTAGTAACATCTTAACCCAAATCCAATTCATCAGGACAATGTGAGATATAAATAGTAAATCTTAACCCAATCAATAATAGGACATTGTGAGATATGAATAAGTAACTTCCTTAACCCAAATCACACTGCCCATTGACTCTTGTGAGTATAATAGTACATCCCTTAACCCACAATCAATCATAGACAATGTGAGATATAAATAGTAAACATCTTAACCCAAATCAATCATAGACAATGTGAGATATAAATAGAACATCCTTAACCCAAATCAATTATAGACAATGTGGAGTTATAAATAGTAATATCCTTAACCAAATCAATCATAGACAATGTGAGAGATAATAGTAACATCCTTAACCCAAATCAATTCATAGACATGTGAGTATAAAACGTAACATCCTAAACCATCACTCCTGACATTGTGAGATATAAATAGTAACCGCCTTAACCAAATCAATCATCGACAATGTGAGATGCCAATAGATAATACTATATTTCATAATACACGCAAACCATTTCATGTCAATTGCAAGGACCCCAAATGGCACAATTTGGTGATTATTGGTCTGAGGTTCGAAACCTTGGTGTCCACTGACCAATAAGTAATAAGATACAAAACAAGTTGCTCGTTATAGCAAATTAATATACTGTAGAATTGGCAGGCTGCTTGTGTAAATGAAATTCTTTTCGTTTTCCTTTTTACATTTTCCATTTCTTATCTATTCCATTCCCTAAGATTATTTACAATTTGAGAGGTTGACTACCCAAGGGTTTCGGCACTTGCAACACATTTAAGGCATATTAGCGCAGTTAAAAAGGAAAGAAAATGGGATAGTTAACGATTCAAGTTTCACAACGTTGATAGCAAAACGGGAATAAAAAAGAGAAAGGGGGATGGGTTGAAATAGGGAACAGATGTAGATTCAAGAGCACACTGACCGTGTACTGAGTTTGTGATCACCTTAAAGTTCATCCAGACAAAAATAGGGGGTCTCACGGAACACACTCACATGTTTACAAACCAATATTATTTATAACAAATACAACATGGAACCGTTACAAACAGAGAGATGATTTACAAGACAAAAATATCCTCTCCCAAAATTCTAACTGTACATTTGACTTGTTTCCCTCTCACCAGGGTTCGGCAGGGCCCCAGAACAAAACCAAGTCATCTCATTCCAAGACAACGGGCAGATAGTATGTTGGAAAAAAGATATAAGGGGATAGAAGACACAGCAAGTGCTATTGCCCTCTATGGGAGGTCAGGAGAAGGTAAAATCTTAATACGCGGTGTGTGTACTTACCGTAGCTGTGCTGGAGTTTCCCTGCAGCAGTGTAGCAGAGACCACAGGTGATAGTGGTGGTACACGGGCTGCCGTATCTCATCCTTCATCAAGGCTTAACTAGGAAACAATAGATATTCAATAATGCTGCCTTACTCTCATCCTTCATCAAGGCCTTAAATAGGGCAAACAATATAATCATTCAACCATGCTGCCTTACTCTTATCCTTCGTCAAGGCTTAATATAGGAAACAATAGATCCTTCAACACTGCTTGCCTTACTTCATCCCTTCATCAAGCTTACATAGGCGAAACAATAAATATTAACACCATGCTGCCTTACTCTCAGCTTTTCAAGGTTTAATAGGCAAACAATTCGATCATTCAATAATGCTGCCTTATCTCCTCCTTTCATCAAGGCCTTAAATAGGCACACAATAGTTTGGTGTCTGTATCACTGAAGTTCTTCCTATATCTATGTAATTATATCATAACCTAGGTCATTTGTTGTCTGATCACAGGTCTTCCCTGAGTACCCCCATCTATGGAAGTATGACCATTTATGGTTTAAAAAACACAACAACAAAACAATAATAATACTAAAAATCTTATGTAAAATAGTAAAAAATACATTTTAAATAAAAGTTCAGCCATACCTTGGGACCAATACCGTGACACAGCCACAGTATGCTTGGGAAGGTCTATCAACCAATCCAATCATGGAGTACAGTTCTGTCTTTCGTGGCAATAAGAGAAAAGAAAAGGATCATCAAATCAAAATGGCACGTTTTAATTTAGTTACATTTTGGTTGCTAGAATTGTTTGTGTAAACAGAGCTGGAAAATATTCTCAGTCTCAAATCAAGACCAAATATAAACATAAAGAGGGCGTTATCCTTAGCCTTAGTAGTTGACGGTCTTGATCCGACAGATGACCCTTCACTTTGTTGAAAATAAATCACTAAAAAACAAAACTGGACAATTATTTAACACATGAATCTCCAAAGAAAGATATTAGGACAAAATTTTACATTGAATAAGTGACATTGCCATTCTCTCTTACCTGTAGTAGGCATCTCGAAGGGATTTCCAGTCGGCCGTCGCCATTTCGACATCAATCAATCAACAAATTTGGCAGTGATTTCCCCTTTGATTCGACGCTCTTGAATGTTTGAAATTACTAAAAACCGGGAGAGAAAAACAAACTTTGAAAGATGTAAACAATGAACAAATGAAAACTTGGAAGCTTGATCCGTCTACTATACCAGAATAGTGCTTTTGTGCTTCCAACCTAACATTATGTGTTAGTGTTGCAATTAAAGTGCTGTATAAAAGAGGATCAGATGGGTATTCCCAGAGCTAATCAAAAGCAGCCATGTGTCGAGTTCTGGAGCTGGCGGCACCACGACGATGATATCAAATCGCAGATGGTGTGTCTCCTCAGAAATCTTGGGACCAGGAAATTATTTATCAAACATAGTAGAGATGCTCTATTCCTTGACGATGCACATGAACAATCAAGGACTTTGGTAAACTCTCTCTCTCTCTCTCTCTCTCTCTCCTCATCAGATACTCTAATTCTTACGTTGAATTGTTAAAAACAATTTAATAATCATTTTCTTTCCTATTTTATATTAGAGTCGTGAAACATGATGCGTATAGATTTACTTTTTCTACAGGGCGTTTTTACTCTTCACCCACCCAGTTACCGGGTACTGGCGAATAGTGATTTCACTTTTCACTTTACGGCGTAATCATTATTGCCAGTAGTAGAAGTAGAAGGCTCTCTCCCCGTATCCGAAAATTAGATTTTGTCGCTCGCCTCACTACACACAACACTTTTTTCTGTTCTGTCAACCTGGGTGAAGTCGAATGAGTGTGGTTAGTGAGAAGACAAAGAAAAGGAGGATGCTTGGAAACATTTTGTGTGACTGGTGAATTGAGTTTTGAACGTTTCCACTTTCCTTCCAAGTCTGGAAACTTGAAAGATCGTGTTTTGTTTGTTTTTGTTACCCAATCCAATCCATGAAATGTCCCTGTCCCCCCTCTCTTCTTAACTTGAAATCCATCAGCTTGTCGTCAGATTTACGTTAATGAGATTCATTCCGCAACGTTTATAGTATTATTTTAAGTTTAAATTAATTTTTTAAAGTTACAGGATCTCTTCTCTCTCTCTTCTTTATCAAGCAACCTCCACATCATTTATCAAAACTTAGAGCAACCACACCAACTTTACAGCTTCATCCTCTCCTCGTCATCATCGCTACTCTGCCACTATAACCACAACCATCCCATCATCAAGCAGGTCTAGAAAAACCCTCTAAAGCAATGGAGCCAGGACAAGATCCAACTAATTACTGAAGAGAGGCACGTATGAACTTTGAACTTTCCACAGCCCCTTGGCATTACTCGTTAATTACGTCACTTGTTGAACAGAACAACTCCCAATTGAATGAAAAAATGATCAAGTATGTCTATTTACAAAAAAGGTAAAAAATCTGACCCATTAATTTACATTACCGAGTAAGCTGACCTCAGTAATCTGCAAGCAATGGAATCTTGGTCTTAGAGAAAGTACGAACTTTTGAACCTTTTACTTTTTGTCACTAACCAGCCATGGGTTTCTTAGTGGCCGCTCTTGCACTACCCAGTCCTTGATTGTATTTGGAGAATGGACTCAAATGCCTTGACAATGGTATGCGGTTGATGGCCATCTACCTAGATTTTGAAAATGTTTTGATTCTGTCCTCACCAACGCCTACTTTATAAGCTAGAACAATATGAATTAGTGGCGTGTGTTGGGATGGTTGCAAGATTTTCTGCTCAAACCGAAACAGCAAGTAGTGATCAATGGTGAAGTATCAGGATGGAAACCAGTTCTATCTGGGATCCCCAGGGTAGTGTCTTGGGGCCCAGTTTATTTATTGGTATGTAAACGATATGCCTTGAAGCAGTAAACTCCTTCCATAAACATGTTTGCAGACAAACGCAAAGTTTTTTATCTGTAAATATGTCAAAGAAGCTGGCCGACTGCAAGATGACTTAGAACACACTTCAGTTTCGTGGTCTAAAAATGGCAACTCGTTTATGCAAAACAATGCAAGGTTATGAACCTAGGACTGTTAACAAAGCAAATAGAATCCTGGGACTTGTTCCAGATCTTTCGAGTATATAGAACAAACCCATAATAACACTCTTTATAAAAGTCTAATACGATCACACCTTGGATTATGGAAACTGTGTATGGTCCCCCTCAATAAAATTCAGATGCTTTATTATTGAAAATGTCCAACGTCGAGCCACCAAACTTGTTCCGAAATTTCACACTCAGCTACGAAGATAGACTCAGAGCATTAGACCTCCCAGCTCATGTACAGAAGGACTCAGGGATCTAATATTTAAACTTATAAATTGACCAACAGTCTCCTAACCAAGTAAATGTAGAAGATGACCTCACATCTACAAGAACAAAAGAACAAGAGGGCCACTGTTCTAAACTTGCCATACAAAATTGCATGAAACATCTGAAAAATTTCTTATAGTCCAGAGAATTGTTGAGCATGGAATGAATGCCTGAAAAAATTGTTACAGCGACCAAGCATAACAGACTTTTAAAAGCCCACATTGACGGTTTCTGCAGATCTACAAATACCAGCACGGATTCCCCAGTTGAAATTGATGCAGCCTTTGACCTCCACAAGTTGGTGGAGACCGATCCAAAAGACATCAACGGGCCTCCGTCCCTTACGATGAACTCATAGGGAACCATCACCCACATGACATCATCCTCATTATCTTATAGTCACCCTCACTACCTACCATTACTACATCAGCACGACCACCACTAGCAATCACAACCACCACATCAACACACCTCAGTGACAACACGACACATTGTCCTCGTCAACGAAACGCAAAATAACGATAGTAATATTTTTAAAAAATAAATATTTAAAAATAGACAAAACAAAAACAAACAAAAAAAAATTAATAAAAAAAAAAAAACGTAAATTATGTAGTTTTATTTTACTTTAATGGCCCACTCCTCATATACAATAAAGCTCTAGGTCGTAGGGGTAGGCTATACTGCAACCGAAATTGAATGATGTGTATTATTAGCAGATACTACTGCAAATAACGAATCCGCAACACTATCTATATTCGCAGTAGTACCTTCTGCAAATAGAAGTGGCTAAAAAATTATTGTCATGACATGACTCATGGCACTTAGGCTATCTCAAGGTCCCGTGTATTTCAACAATGTATTGTTGAATTTGAACTTTTTCTGTTAGTTTTTTTTTTTTTGGTGTGGATTCAAATAAGCAGTCATTTTCCAGCATTGATTTTTAAACTGAGGGGTTAACATTTATGTTATTGTTTTTATTTACAACTTGATGGATTCATTTTGAGGTATTTATGTCTAATTTAGTTGCATTAAATTCAAATGGCCAGCAAACTGGTGTTCGCCACCCAATGGCAAAATATTCCTCGGATCTAAAAGATCAGCTATCCAATCTAGTTGAGTCCACAGAGGGGTCATCTGACACAAACTCAGGTAATGCAACGTCGTGATGTTTAGTCTAGGGTTGTTGCAAGATCCGCTATCCAATCATAGTTGAGTCCACAGAGGGGTCATCTGACACAACTCCGGTATGAAACGTCGTGTGTTAGTCTGGGTTGTTGCAAGATCAGCTATCCATCATAGTTGAGTCCAAGAGGGGTCATCCCTGACACAACTCAGTAATGAAAACGTCGTGGAGTGTTAGTTTAGGGATGTTGAAGGATCCAGCTATCAATTCATAGTTGAGTCACAGAAGGGTCATCTGACACAACACAGGTAAATGAAAACGTGTGTGTTTGTCTAGGGTTGTTGCACAAGAATGACCTTCTGCAAAGTCTGTGGAATTTACATTTCTCTTGTTGATGGAGATTTCAGAAAAATGAGCGGACTGCGCCAAGCCCTGGCTGATCTTCTTCTCTAAACTTATCACATTCAAAGGGCGGTCACTGCAAGAAAAAGACTGTCGTTCAAAGTTAAGTTTTAGTTTATTGACCTTTTCAACCATTTTAATGAGGGAACATTTTACTTGAATAAAAGTAAAAGTAAAGGCCTTACTTTTTTTTCAGTGTTAATGTTCATTTGCCAATATTTTTTTTTTGGAAATAAAATGCATTATTATTTATTGTTATTATTATTCATTATTGTTATTATTATTTTTATTATTATATTGTTAATTATTATCCTTATTATTATTGTTAATTATGATTATTATTATTATTATTATTATTGTTATTTTATTATTAATTTTTGTTATATTATTTATTTTATTGTAATTTTTTATTATTGTCATTATTTTTAATTTATTATTATATGTTTTTATTTTTATTATTATTATTATTATTAATTATATTCGTTATTATTTACCTTTCCTATTCCTATATTTTGGGATTCATGATAATCAAAATAAATGGTTAGCTGGTTGCCAAATCTGGTTGCTATCTGTTCTCACTTATGAGTTGAATTACCTTGTCTTTTTCAGCTACAACAAGAATTCCACACACCACCTCCATAGCATCTGGTGACTTCCTCAGCCTGGAGAACAATTGGTGAGATGTAGCAGCTATCAATATCTCTTTGTAACAAAAAAATTATTTTTTTTTTTCTCTTTTCTGGCAGCTGCCAAGTGGGTATGATAATAATGCTAATTTTAATGAAACTTTGACTCTTGACCTTTGACCATGTCACACAATTGGTGGCAATGAGGACCATGTCTCGCATTGGTGGCCATGAGAGCCCATGTCACAGATTGGTGGCCCAATGCGGGCCTTGTCACACCATGGTGGCCAATGAGGGCCATGTCTCGCATTGGTGGCCAATGAGGGCCATGTCTCGCATTGGTGGCCAATGAGGGCCATGTTCGGCATTGGTGGCCAATGAGGGCCGTGTCTCGCTTGGTGGCTTATGAGGGCATTATGTTGCATTGGTGGCTTAAATCGCCTCACCCGCCGCGCACCCACCCATCCGCCCCGCCGCGATGCATTGGTGGCCAATGACGGGCCAGGTGTCCCAGACATAATTGCGTGGCCACTCGCGTGCGGCCCTGTCTCACATTGGGGGTGCCACCCACTGGTCATGTTTTTTATGTTTTGTTTTTAAAGGGTTTTACGCCGCTTGCAACACAATTTAGGTCATATCGGCGCAAGTTAAAATGGAAGGAATTTGGAAAGTGAAAGGATTCTAGATGTACAATTAAAAGGACTTGAGGAAAAAGTTATAGACAAAGGGAAATGATTCAAATGGGGAAGATGTAGATTCCAAGGAGCACTTTATCAGTGTACTAAGTTTGAGATTCCCTAAAAGTCTCACCCAGACACAGCACAAGATCCCATTAGAGAATACATCATTTGTTTACATTATACATTCAAAATAACAGTACATTATAGAGAGATGATTTACAAGGAAAAAAAAAAGTGTTTCATCTCCCAAAACAATAATATGGACTGACTGTTTCCCTCCCAGCCAAGGACTCGGTCAGGGCCAGAAAAAAAACTCGTAATCTCATTCCAAGACAAAGACTAGAAAGCAAATTGGAAAAAACAGATATGGTTGGGGGGAATAGAGGACACAGTAAGTGCACTTTGCCCGCTATGGGAAGGTCAGGACCCAGCCGGGTGGCCAATGAAGCCTTGTTTCATCTCTATTGCTGATGTCTTTAAGATTAATGGTTTAAGTCTGTGGTGAACATTCAGATAGACCAACAGGAGAAATGTTTGAGATAATCAATCCAGTTTCTCTTAAAGAATGTTTTATTCTCTCCCGATAACCGCATCACACGCTAAAGCAAATTTGTGTGATGGACCTTGGACACTGTTTTGAGGAACAAAGAGAGTTATTGACCAGACTGCAACACCTTTTGTTGGTGACTTCATCAAAATAGAGGCTGATTACCACAGTATGTCCTGTTTGTTTGTTTTTAAGGATTTTACGGGTCTTGCGACACATTTAGGTCATATCAGTGCCGCAGTAAAAGGAAGGAAAATGGAATAAGTCAAATATTCTAGCGTTACAATTAAAGCACAAGTTAAAGTATGATAAGGAGAGAATTGGGTACCAATGGAAATAGATGTAGATTCCAAGAGCACAATCATCGGTGTTACTTAGTTTGAGAATACCGTGTTGTAAAGCGCTTTCAAGCACGGTTTAGGGCTTTTGGCATATAGGAAAGCTCAAGTTTTAAAGGTCTATCCAGGCACCAGCACAGGTATCAGGGCACACCAGCACAGGGATCCAGCCACCAGCGGATCCAGACACCAGCACTGGATCCAGACACCAGCACAGGATCCGACACCAGCACAGGGATCCAGACACCAGCACAGGATCCAACACCAGCACAGAATCCAGAACCAGCACAGGATCAGACACCAGCACATGGAACCGGGGTGGGGGGGGGGGGGGGGGGGACCACCGCACAGGGATCCAGACACCAGCACAGGATCCCATAAAAAATACAGGTAAACTTTTAGGACATGTTCAAACAAAAAATATGTAGATTTTAAGAGAGAGAGAGAGATGATTTACAATTTTAAAAATATTCATCCCAAAACTAATACACACCATTTGACTGTTTCCCTCTTCGCTAAAAATCTGTCCAAGGGCCAGGACAAAACCAAGAATTCCATTCTTGACAAAAAACAGATCGCAACTCAGAAAACGATGTAGGGGAATAGAAAGATATAGAGTCAAATGACCCCTGTGTCAGCTGGATTTTTACTCAATAAGACATGTTGAACAGATAGCAAGTTTATAAAACGAGGTATGGTGGCAGTCTTTGTTTTAAAAATTATTGACTTTTTTATAGTGCAATGTCCATTTACTATTCTCAAAGCGCTTTACAAGGGGTCCTGACCAACAGCAACATTAAACATGTTAGGACTGAGACTAGGCGAACAATAATTTTGGAAGAGACACGCTGTTTCTGACCAGGTACTCATTTTATAACCTGAGTACGGTGAGAGAATGTGAATAAAGACCCTTTTCAAAGGACTCAACTATGCGCCTGAGCGAGGGTCGAACCCAGACCTTCCGATCGAACGCAAGTGTCATACTCAAGATCACATGCGTTTTTCTTTTAGTTCCAGATATTTCCATTCGTCCTCCTGGATTTGGTTCCCACTATGACTAATGGCAGCCCTTACTTAGATCACGTGACCTGGTTGGACATTAAACATCTCACGCCCAGTGCTTACGGTAAATTTGGAGACTATTGTCTGTGGGTATCAGTGTATCGATGGGTTGTAGGTGTGTGTGATGTGTACACGCTGGGTTGTTGGTGTGTGTTTGGGGTATGTACACGATGGGTTATAGGTGTGTTTGTGGGTGTGTACACGGTGGGTTGTAGGTGTGTGTTTGTGTGTGTACACCGATGAGTGTTGTAGGTGGGTAGGGTGTCCCGATGGGTGTTTAAGGGGGTGTGTGATGGTGTGTGTGTTATGATGGATTGTAGGTGTGTGTGTGTGTGTGTACCCGATGGGTTGTAGGTGTGGTGTTTGTGTTGTGTGTACATGATGGGTTGTAGGTGTGTGTGTGTGTGTGTACATGATGGGTTGTAGGTGTGTTTGTGTGTGTGTACACGATTGGGTCTGTAGGTGTGTGTGTGTGTTGAGGATGGGTATGTAGGTATGAGTAGTGTGTGTACAGGCTAGATTGTAGGTGTTGTGTTAGGATGGGTGTAGGCATGTGTTGTGTGTGTGTCCAGGATAGATTGTTGTGTGTGTGTGTAGATGAGTCGTAGGCAGGTGTGTGTGTGTGTACAGGATGGGTTGTAGGTATGTTGTGTGTGCATGTTTGTAAAATGATGGGATGGGGTGGTAGGTGTGTTAATGTTCAAGTGTGTTTATATGTTTGTAGGTGTTGTGACTGAAATTGACCAATTTGCTGGTCCCGCACAGTTTGTGGTTCTTTTCCAATGAGTTTTCTAGAATTAAAAAGAAACCCATCTGTCCTATTTCTGCAAAAGATCAGAGGAAGGTTGTAATGTTTTCTTCTGAAAAAGTTGGGAGTGGCCTCTTGTATGACTGATGAGGAGGCTTTAGGGTAAAGGGGAATGGTCAGGGTCAGATGGAAAGAGCGGCTTATATCATATCTCACGTGGATGCGCCACTGAAAACACTGACAGAAAACGCCTCAACTTTTACACAGACTGTACATTCCAACAACACAGCAGTAACTTACCACAGTATTTCACAAACAACACTGTACATCCACACGATATTATCATAGCAGTAAGTTCACAACCCTCAACACACACAGAACAACAATTAAAAACAGTTTGTTCTTCCCAAGAACCCTCAAGGAATTGGCACACTCTCCCACCAGAAATCCTTGATATTTCCAATACTCCAAATTGTGGTCAGCTATTAACAATTCACATAACACAATAATGGAGAAAGTCACCACATAATTGTATAAATGCAGTGGATGGGCAATCTGCTTTTGAGATAAAGGACGTTGACCTTGAATTGATAGAGGGCTAGTGTGATGCTCTCTTCAACCAGGGGAGGTTGCCATGTCGTTGGATTCGCGTTTGTTCTGACACCAGGATCTTTTTTATTCTTTGTGTTTTCATCAATGTTTCCTTCTCTAATTGCCTTCCCCAAGAACCCTGTGGTGGAAATCCAGAGTTGATGGCATCCTGCGATCATATCAAATGTTAATCAGATGAAGACGGGCATTGCAAACCCAGTAGAAAGGTGGACAATTCGAATGAGTCTCTGGCCTAGGTGGTGATGAATGATGAATACAGGGATGGCAGTGGATTCATAATGACAGATGGGGAGATGGTGATTATCCTCTCTCTGTCCAGAACAAAAAATACACCAACCAAGTCTGTATTTCTTTAATGCTTTTCACAACGTTTTCCATTTGGGTTTTTATCCATAGCACGGCCTTGATTTTTTACCACCTGGATGTTACAACAATTCCGCATCCATCAACGAATGGAACTCAATGGGATACAACGATATGTATCATTTCCTGTCATTTGATACACACAAATTTTGTTCAAATAAATAAAATTCTATATGGAATTAATCTTTTATTTACTTTGTTTTTTTCTATTACCAAAAGGCACCTTGGGTGCAATACGTGGAGGTCAGGAGGAAAATGTTAGCGACGGTTGGGAGTGGTGTGATTTTTGGTCTGTCTTGCCCTCAACCTATCATTCTCTGTAGAAATTGCCTCTAGTCATGTTACTTTGAGACTTTGGAAAGTCTACGAAATGCCACTAGAGCTGTAGACTGTAAAAGTAATAAAACAAAAATGAATCCAAATACAATTAAATTGAATGTTTTGGGCTCAAAATCCTACTTCAGCAACAAAACAGAACATAAATACGTTACTAAAAAAACAGGTGACGATGAGTTGGTATTTTGTTCTTTTTGCTGAAGCTGTTCCATTCAATTTTGTTATGACTTGGAAAGAAAAGGGGTTTTGGGGTTTTTTTGGGCTTCTTCTCCTTTCCCCCTTTAAAAAAGTGAAACCCTGGTTTTACGACCCGGGAAAAAGGTTTTTGGGTTTTTTGGTTTCTCCCCTTTTCCCTTTTTAAAAACAGTAAAAAACCCCCGGAAGCCCACCAGAAAATGGTTTGGGGGGTTTTTTTGGGGCTTTTTCTCTCTCCCTTTAAATACAGTAAAACCCCCCGGATGGGCGACCAGAAAATGATGTCGTTATCCCGGGATGTCGTTATTCTGGGGGGTTTTAAAATGGCAAAAAAGGGGGCTTTGGGTTTTTTTTTTTTTTTGTTTGTTTGTTGCTTTAGGTCTCTTCCAACACAAATTTAGGTTATATGAGGGGCCCCTTGAAAAAAAAAAAAAAAAACAAGGGAATTAACAAAAATAGTTTCAAATGTAAATCAAAATATAACTAAAGATAATTTATAAGTAAATTATAAAATAACCAAGAAAAAACAGGGAGAAGATTTCCAAAAAAAAAAAAAACCCCCGTTTAAAAATACAAACACAAACCAAAAAAAGCAGGGTATTAGTAAAGAGAAGAAGGGAAAAAAAAATCACTATGGAAAGTACACCTGCGAAAAATTATAGGTATATGATTTTTTGGGGGATGCTTTCCCCTCCCAAACCCCCCGCAAAGTAATTGGTTTTAGATAAACCCCCAAAACTCATTTAGACACAAGCACAAGGGCCAATAAAGAAGAAAAACATCAAATGTTACATTATTTCATTCAAAATAACAAATATTTGTATACCTAAGATGATTTTTCAAGTAAAATATCACCTTCCAAAACAATAACTATGCCCCTTTTCTGTCTCCTCCCAGCCCAAAAGGGCTTGGCCCGGACAAAACCAAGTAATCTCATTTTAAGACAAAGAGGGAAAGGGAAATTAGAAACAGCTATAAGGGGATAGAAAATACAGTAAAAGCCTCCTGTCAAATTTTGGGGGGTCAGGAACCCCCAGGTTTTGATCAAACGCATTTTCCCCCCGTAGTTTATCCAGGCCCCCGGGGGGGATGGCATAGAGCACGCATTCAACATAAACCCCGGGGGAAGTCTTGATTTTTCGTGGTATAATTGGTGATCGGTAATGGCACTGACATTGTCGAAAGCACCCGGGTTATAAGATGGCCAGGGCCCCTTTTTGGCCAAATTTTTTTCTTGAAATGGGCCAAAAGGAAAAACCCCCCTTGGTTGTAAAGAAAGCTCAGTTTTTTTTTTTTGTTTGTTTAAAAATCATCTATCCCAAAAAGTTTTTAAAAGAAAAAAAAAATTGGAAAAATTTTTCTGTTTAGTTTTGGGGACCCCTTTTATTTCCCAAACCCTTTTTACCAGGGCAAGAAAAAGACCACAATGGTAATGTACAATAAACCCAAATTTTGGGGGTGGTCCCAAAACAACACAATTTTGGGGGGGTAAAATACAAAAAAATGGTTTTGGTTAAAATAAACCAATGGTACATTAAACCAAAAACCCCAAAAATTAAGGACAATAAAAAACCTGGGAAAAAATACAATACAAAAATGGTAATGGAATAAACCCTGGTAATGG
>NW_027624200.1:0-8589 GCF_034508935.2 Berghia stephanieae | reverse complement strand
CCTTCCCCCATACCCCCCTCCCCCTGTCCCCCCCTACCATACCCCCCTCCTCCTGTCCCCTCCTCCCATACCCCCTCCTTTGTCCCCTACTCCATACCCCCTCTCTTGTCCCCTTCTCCCATACCCCCCTCCCCCTTGTCCCTTCTCCAATACCCCCCTCTCTTGTCCCCTTTCTCCATACCCCCCCTCCTTGTCCCCTTCTCCATCGTAACCTGAAATTCTCCTCTTCCCAATAAAACGTGTCCTTGTTTTTCTTGGTACAGTATCCCCACCTATATCAACAACATGGAAAGAAACAGCCCGTTATTTTCGCTAGAGAATTTTTGTCACACCACATTTTTTTAATGTTAACTAACACTTTAAAATTTGAAGTGGTTTAGTTCAATTTCAAAAAAGATCAACCATTCATTTGTATCAAACAATCGAGCTGCATTTAAACGACTAATATTGTATTATGACACTCTGTCAAGACGCTGCAACGGTCATATGTCAAAAATGAACGGGCCTATGTCATCCATTTCCTGCTCCTCTAATTTTGTGATCGATTATTTAAGATCAATCCACCCCAAACTTTATTATACGGTACAACACGGCCGGTCGTACAACGACAAAACCCGTATAACCCATTATACTGGGTTTTGTCATTGCATTAGGCAATACAACGACAGAACCCCGGGTATAACACGACATAGGGGTTTTGTCGCTGCATCAGCTGATAAAAATGGCAACATACGGTGTTTTACATTTTTAAAATTTTTTATTTTTAAGAATTAAACTTTTAATATTTTGTGAGTAGATGCAGGGTGTCATTCTGTTTCTTGATATAAAAATGTCTGGTTTGACCCATTTTCGAAGATACGGGGTTTTGTCGCCGTACGGCAGATATGCAGACAATGGACAGGCATCGGACAAGTGGATACGCTTGAGCGGAAGGCGTTGGTAAGAGTTTGCGTTCCCTTAATAATGGGACAGTTTCCTACATATTGAGCAAAACCCTTTAGCAAGATTTAGAGCCTTTCTATTTTGACATTGGACTTTATTGGAGAAAAGGGACTGTCCATGTTGTGATGTTTTCCACCTAGGGAAATTTCCTTTTGCAATATAATGTTGTCCACTAAAATTTAAAGTGGTTTTGAAATAGACGCGTGACGTATGAAAATCGGTCGTCGCAGGGTTGGTGGAGGAGGTTTCTTTTATTCTTTTCTCTCTCTTTTTTTGTTTTGCTTTGTTTTCTTTTTTGGGGGGTGGGGGTGTGTGGTTTTTGTTGATTTCTTTTTTTTTTTTTGTTTGATCGTTTGTTTATCTGCTTGTTTCTTTTTTTTTTTTTTTTGGGGTTTGTTTGTTTTGTTTTGTTTTTTTTTGTTTTTTTTGTTTTTTTGCTACTTATATTTTTCATAAACTGCAGAAAAAGAGTGGAAAACATCGTTTAAATGGGAAAGTTGCAATCAAGCAGATTTGAAGGGGGTTTTTTTTTTTCATTGACGTCATGTACTATTGAAACTTTATAGTCTTTTTGCACTCCGTGCGCACGCGATGATGTGCATATCTTCACAACCTTCTAATTGATATTAATGATAATACGTAACGTCACATCTGAAATGACGCATGGTAAACTTTTTTAAACTGGCTCATAACTCCCGGAACAATGGCGGACGAGCCATAAAAGCGTATCAGGAGGGAAAAAAACATTAAAAATTGATCATGTTTTGACTTTTACACATTCTGATCACAAGACATATGAAAAGTTCTAGCCGCTGAGGGAATAAAAAGTACTGATTTTCTTTGTTTAGAACCCGATGGCCGCCGTTGCTGGGGCGACGTGACATCAGACTATGAATACAATTGGTCGAACCCTAGATTGTTAGTGACGTAAATCAGATTTTTTTTTGCATCGGTGTCAATACGATGCTTTGGGATTTTTTTCTTTAGGGTGTATTGAAAACGAAAGGTGTGGGATGGGTGAGGATTTTGATGTTTTACATTAACAATATACACAGTAAATTATGATGTGATTACGATCACTGAACACGAGGACAAGCTTGACCAGTGGTTTGCTTTTCACGAGAGTCATGAGCATTTCTCACTAAACTTGTCACCCTTGGTTCAAAATGACACAGCAAATTGTATACTTGTACACCGATCTTTATCTTCCACCGGTGCCTGCCCCCTTACTGCTCTTCAACAGTCTCCGGCAAAAGCATAACAGCGAAATCCAGAGAGAAAAACCATAAATTTGATCTTGTTTTGACTTTTACACATTTGATCACAATTCCATATGAAAAGTTCTGGGCCAGCATGAAAAAATTAAAAGTAATGATTTTCTTTGTTTAGAACCAAGATGGCCGCCGTTGCCGGGCGGCGTTGACATCAGACTATGAATCAATTTCTTATTTCAAATTTTCAAATAAATTAAATGGAAGAAAACTCAAATGTCTTCTTCTTCGTCCTCTCGTGTTCAATGTATGTGTTGTTTGATGCAAGCGTGTGTTCAATGTATGTGTTGTTTGATGTAAGCGAGTGTTCAATGTATGTGTTTTTTGATGCAAGCGTGTTGTTCAATGTATGTGTTGTTTGATGCAAGCGAGTGTTCAATGTATGTGTTGTTTGATGCAAGCGAATGTTCAATGTATGTGTTGTTTGATGTAAGCGTGTGTTCAATTGTATTTTGTTGTTTGATGAAGGAGTGTTCAATGTATGTGTTTTTTGATGTAAGCGTTGTGTTCAATGTATGTGTTGTTTGATGCAAGCGAGGTTCAATGTATGTGTTGTTTGATGCAAGCGAGTTTTTAAATGTATGGGGTTGTTTGATGTAAGCGAGTGTTCAATGTATGTGTTGTTTGATGTTAAAAGCGTGTGTTCAATGTATGTGTTGTTTGATGCAAGCGTGTGTTCAATGTATGTGTTGTTTGATGCAAGCGAGTGTTCAATGTATGTGTTGTTTGATGTAATCGAGTGTTCAATGTATGTTTTGTTTGATGCAAGCGAGTGTTCAATGTATGTGTTGTTTGATGTAAGCGAGTGTTCAATGTATGTGTTGTTTGATGAAAGGGCGGTGTTCAATGTATGTGTTGTTTGATGTAGCGAGTGTTAAATGTATGTGTTGTTTGATGCAAGCGAGATGTTCAATGTATGTGTTGTTTGATGCAAGCGGTGTTCAATGTATGTGTTGTTTGATGTAAGCGAGTGTTCAATGTATGTGTTGTTTGATGCAAGCGAGTGTTTCAATGTATGTGTTGTTTGATGAAAGCGAGTGTTAATGTATGTGTTTTTTGATGTAAGCGTGTGTTCAATGTATGTGTTGTTTGATGCAAGCGAGTGTTCAATGTATGTGTTGTTTGATGCAAGCGAGGTTTCAAATGTATGTGTGTTTGATGTAAGCGTGTGTTCAATGTATGTGTTGTTTGATGCTCTCGAGTGTTCAATGTATGTGTTGTTTGATGCTATCGTGTGTTCAATGTATGTGTTGTTTGATGTAAGCGTGTGTTTAATGTATGTTTTGTTTGATGCTTCGTGTGTTCAATGGTATGTGTTGTTTGATGTAAGCGTGTGTTCTATTTATGTGTTGTTTGTTGTTATGTGTGTTCAATGTATGTGTTGTTTGATGTAAGCTTTTGTGTTTTGTATGTGTTTTTTGATGCTATCGTGTGTTCAATGTATGAGTTGTTTGATGTAAGCGTGTGTTTTATGTTGTGTTGTTTGATGCAAGCGAGTGTTCAATGTATGTGTTGTTTGATGCAAGCGAGTGTTCAATGTATGTGTTGTTTGATGAAAGGGAAAAGTGTTCAATGTATGTGTTGTTTGATGCAAGCGAATGTTCAATGTATGTGTTGTTTGATGCAAGCGAGGTTCAATGATGTGTTGTTTGATGCAAGCGAGGGGTTCAATGTATGTGTTGTTTGATGCAAGCGAGTGTTCAATGTAGGTGTTGTTTGATGCAAGGAGTGTTCAATGTATGTGTTGTTTGTTTGCAAGCGAGTGTTCAATGTATGTGTTGTTTAAAATGGGGGGCAAGCTTGTTCAATGTATGTGTTGTTTGTGCAGGGTGTGTTCAATGTATGTTTTTGTTTGATGCAAGCGAGTGTGAATGTATTTGTTTTTTGATGAAAGCGAGTGTTCAATTGTATGTGTTTTTTGATGCAAGCAAAGTGTTCAATGTATGTGTTGTTTGATGAAAGCGAGTGTTCAACGTATGTGTTGTTTGTTTGCAAGCGAGTGTTCAATGTATGTGTTTTTGATGCAAGCGAGTGTGCAATGTATGTGTTGTTTGATGAAAGCGAGTGTTCAATTTTATGTGTTGTTTGATGCAAGCGAGTGTCAATGTATTGTGTTGTTTGATGAAAAGCGAGTGTTCAATGTATGTGTTGTTGATGCAAGCGTGTGTTCAATGTATGTGTTGTTTGATGCAAGCGAGTGTTCAATGTAGTGTTGTTTTGATGAAAGCGAGTGTTCAATGTATGTGTTGTTTGATGAAAAGCGAGTGTTCAAGGGTATGTGTTTTTTTGATGGTATCTTTGTGTTCAATGTATGCGTTGTTTGATGTAAGCGTGTGTTCTATGTATGTGTTGTTTGATGAAAGCGAGTGTTCAATGTATGTGTTGTTTGATGAAAGCGAGTGTTCAAAGTAGGGTGTTGTTTGATGAAAGCGAGTGTTCAAATTGTATGTGTTGTTTGTTTGCAAGCGAGTTTTTCAATGAAAGTGTTGTTTGATAAAAGCGAGTGTTCATTGTATGTGTTGTTTGATGCAAGCGAGTGTTCAATGTATGTGTTGTTTGATGCAAGCGAGTGTTAATGTATGTGTTTTTTGGGATGAAAGCGAGTGTTCCAATGTATGTTTTGGGTTGATGCAAGCGAGTGTTCAATGTATGTGTTGTTTGATGAAAGCGAGTGTTCAATGTATGTGTTGTTTGATGCAAAGCGAGTGTTCAATGTATGTGTTGTTTGATGAAAGTAGTGTTCAATGTTGTGTTGTTTGATGCAAGCGGGTGTTCAATGTATGTGTTTTTTGATGCAAGCGGTGTTTCAAGGGTATGTGTTGTTTGATGCAAGCGAGTGTTCAATGTATGTGTTGTTTGATGCAAGCGAGTGTTCAATGTATGTGTTGTTTGATGCAAGAGATGTTCAAAGCGTAAAACGCGTCCCCTTGTGGGGAACATAGATATTAACATTGTCCCAACTATCGGGAGCCTCTGTGGTGTTTAAAGGTAGCACGTTAGGGAAAGGGCTGAGGTTCCATCCCCAGTCGATGATTTTTTAGGATGGGTTTATTCTTCCATTTTTTTTTTTTGCTTTTTCGTTATTTTCAACTTTGGCCAGAAAAAATAGTCCTCAAATATCAAGAGATTAAAATGACTTCACCTTGTCAAACACTCTCGACCTTGGAATTTTAAAAAAGTCGATTAATATCCCAGGTTTTTGAATTTTTGACAAGAAGAGGGATTTTATAATCGATCGATATTTGAAGGACGAGTTGGGTGGCCAAAATTTGTGGTTTTTTCAGAGAAAGGTAGATTAGGCACAGCCAAATATATTTGGCCGTTGTCGAAGAGTGGAAACGACGTTGTAACTGGTTTTAAAACAACAAAAAAAATGTTTGGGAAAAGAAAAAAAGGTTGTAAAAAAAAACAAATTGACTTCCTGCAGTTAGCGGTTTTTTGGTTTAACACTATCTTTGGTTTGGGAAAGGTCAGGTTTGAGTCCCGCTCTCGGTGGGTAGCGGTTTGGGAAAAGGTTTCACCAATTTTTAGTACTCAGGTAAAAAATTTTAATGAGCAATGGCTTTAAAGCGTCTTATAAAAACATGAGGGTCCTGTTTGACCCCTAATGGCACTTGTTTCTTTTGGTTGGGCCACTTGTAAGCCTTTTGAGCTGTTTGTGGTTATAGCCCCTTTTAAAAAGCTAGTTTGTTTGTTTTTTTTTTTTTTGGTTTTTTTTAAAATTAAATAACGCATAATTCTAGTTCGATATTTTAAATTAAAAATTATTATTTTTATTGTAATAATTTTATATTGCGAGTTGTCACAGACAACTTTAAAAGGAAAGCAATTTTTTCTAATTTCTTACAGAATTATGGTCATGTTGTGAATGGTGTATTGCTTGGGTTCCTTTTTTTAATCAAATTAATCTGAAAACCGAAAAGGCCTGATGATGTGTCAAGTTAAATTTTTAATTGAGTTCGAATTTCAGACTCCATTAGGTTTAGCAGCCCGATCGCATAAATGTGGGTTGCCCAATCTTCACAAAAATGTATTACCTTTCCCTTAAAAGCTTTTCAAGATTTTCTCAAAACTTACCCCCAATAACAAAAATAGATTTTTTATCCCAACATTGCAGTAAAATTCTTGTGAGGTTTGCGCGCGCGCGCGTGTGTGTGGGGGATGAGTATACCCCTGTGTGTGTTTTTGTTTGTTTGTGTGGGGTGGTAAGTATTAAGTTTGTGTTTGAGAGGGGAGAGAGTGGTGGGGGGTTTTTTGTTTTGTGTGTTTAGGGTTTGTGTGTGTTGTGTGTGTGGGGTGCTTTTTTTTTTGGGGGAGGTTTTCCTTTTATTATTTTTTTTTTATTTTATTTTTTTTTTATTTTATTCATTGTTTTTTGAGTTGGTGTTGTTTTCTTTGTTATTTTTTTGGTTTTTGTTTTTTTTGGGTTTAAATTTTTTTGTGGATTACAATTTTGAAGCCAAAAATTTTCCCAACTCCATATTACATATACAATTAAACTCACTTTCTTTTTATCTAATCATTCGGACATAATGTCAGATGGCAAAAAAAGTAACAAAAAGTTTTAAAGGTTGATTTATCGTAGTTGTTTTTAAATGGTGTGGGCCCAGTGGTTAGTGGTATGACACTCGCCTTTTGGGCTAGGGTCCTGGGTTCGAAGTCCCGCTTTGGTGGGCGTTTGGGTTTAGTCCCAGGAAAAAGACTCTTTATTAATTCTCTTATGAAATGAAATTTTCCCGGCGGTTAACAGGGGTTTTTTTGTGAAAAAAAAAGAATATTATGTATGTCTGGTCTACTGTAAGTGTTGGCTGGGTTTTTGTAAAACCTTTTTAGAAAATTTGTGGATTTGGCGTATGGAAGGGTAAGTTTTGGTTTTTTAAAAACTTTTATACGTGGACTTCTAAAACAATTTTTTTTTTTTATCCAAGATTTGGAATGAAATTTTTTAAATATGAAAATTTTGATGAGTCTTCGGTTCTTTGTTATTTATTTTAGGCCCCCAATTGGGTGTCTGTTCTCAAAACTATCCGAATAGAAACAGTAAGTGTTTTGGTTGTTTTGTGTTTTTGTCAAATTTATCTGTGGCAGGCCTGAGCATTTTATCTAACGCTTATCATCAGTTTATCAATAATGTTCTGACAAAATTTAAGCTTGTTCTTGAGGAGGGTAAGGGATTTTTTTAAAAAAAAAATGTGTCGTTTAATCGTGTATAACTGATTTAAAAAAAAAAAAAATTTTCGAAAATTCATTTAAAAGCGGCCATCATTTTTTTAGCCCAAAAGTGGGTTTTGTTTTTAACCTTCGTTTTTTCGAGTTGACAATGAGTTTGAGTACATCTTGAATCGATACAGTTAGGGTTTGTGCACGAACCCTTTACAGTGCTTGCGTTTTGATTTTAAATTCAATTCTAGTATTCTCACCTATTATTTTGCCTACAATATTGTTTTTAAACACTTTCCGTCACAGATCGTCAGGGCAGAATAAAAAAACAAAAATTTTTTTTTAAAACCGCCCTGAGGATCATTGGAAGGAAACGGTTGAAAAAATATTGTAGGCAAAATAAAAGGTGACAATATAAATAATATATATAAAATTTTTATGTGGGTTTCTTCCTAGAGCGAAGCATAGTTTTGGATGAAACTTAAGGCTCAATCAAAAGAGTTATTTGGTTTAAAAAAGAAAAAAACCAAATCTCTAGTTGTACGATAATGTTTGTGGTTTTATTTTAGAGAAAAATTTTATTTTATATAAAAAAAATCCTTCACACTTCCCTGTACGCGTCTCGTTATTTGTAAAGTAAAAAAGAAAAAGGAGATTTAGAAATTACTTTTTGAAAAAATATTTTGTCTTTTCAACGTTTTTTTAATGGGTATTATGAAAAAAAAGGTTAGTTCAAGCTTGAAAAATAAATGAAAAAATTTTACCTATATAAGAAATGTAAATTTTTTCGCATCGTCAGAGAATGAGTTTAAACAGCTTATTTCGTTTGAAAAGTTTGGGGGTTTTTTGTTTTTTATTTTATTATTATATCAATGAAAATTAGATTTCCGTATTTACAAGATTTTAAGATTAAGTATTAACTTTCTGCTTACGACCCTTGCAATATTTTTATGGAATATATAATTTACAACACACAAAATTGAAATTTTAAATCTCATTTTTCAAAAGCAATAAGAACACATTTCAAAAGTTGTTGCACTAAAAAAGCTTTAAAATAGCATTTGTATTTGTGAATTTTAAAAAAAGGTTTTTTTTCCCCAAACTAAAAAAAATTTTTTTTTTTTTTTTTTTTTGGGGGGGGGGGGGGGGGGGGGGGGGGTTTTAATTTTTTTTTTGGGGGGGGGGAATTTTGGGGGGGGGGGGGGGTTTGGTTTTT
>NW_027624199.1:0-8590 GCF_034508935.2 Berghia stephanieae | reverse complement strand
AACATGAGTTTTTATAGCGCGGTATCAAAATGTATTAAAAAGTCTGTAAGAGGGCCCCTGCCCAATAGCAAAAGAAAATGTAAAATGAGACATGGCTGTTAGGCGTTTTACTTTTTTTTTTCGACAGAGACAAGTGTAAAAGGCCAGGGGTATATTTTACACTAATACGGTGAGAGAAGGGAGAAAACGTTTTTCAAGGATCAACTAGGTCGAGGGGCTCGCCCTGGCCCTTCCGATCCAAAGAAAGTGTATCCCACAAGACCACGGCGTTTTGAGTGAATCCGAATGGTTTATTTTTCAGTCCCCAAATTGAAAAAAAGTTCCCCGTAAATGTCCGTCAGCAAGACACCCCCGTCTTTTGTCCCCTTTGATTCGGTTACTTATACCGTGAAAACTGTATTCAAAAATTTTTACGGAGATGGTGGGGTCGTCAGGGGGTTTGTAGTTTTCGTTTTTGGGGGTTTAAATTGACAATTAAATTAAAAAAGAAAAAAAAAAAAAATAGGTAAATTCATCATCAAAAAAAGAAAAAAGGGAGAAAAAATTGATGTAATCTGTGTTGTTCATTCATGAGTCAGATTTATCCCTAATTTTATCCCCATTTTTTTGAATTTAAGCCCCGTATTTTTTTATTTCATCATAGCTTGTGCCCCAACAACGCACATCCCAGCCTGAGAGCGATCTTACGTTGGTCAGGCAGGGGCCCCCCGGATTCTCAAAGGATGTGCTCCATCGTTGCTCTGGGATAAAAATGACAAAAGTAGTTTCTGCCCCCCCCCCATTTTTTCATGGTCCAGGGTTCCCCCTTTTTATTCCCCGTTTCTTTTCGTGTTACCATTTTTCCTGGGGGTCAGTTCCGAATGGAGTTTCTCTCGGCTTCTTTTCTGATTGCCCTCCCCCCAAAATGGAAAAATTGTTCAGCTGATAGTCACGGTTGATGATTTCTTCCGTCATGAAACTCTTTCTCGTAAATGTGATAAATCCTTAATGTCTATAGAGATGGGGGTGGATGGTGGTTTTATGTGTTCAAACATTCTTTGTGCTTGGAAAAAAAATATTTGAAATTTGGCTATAAAAAAGTCCTTCAAAACCCACGATTTAAAGAGATCGAAAATTAAAGGCGGTTTTGGGCCCCAAATTTTTAATATTGTTTTTCCCGAAACACGGAGATTATGGTTTCGGTTTAAAATTGACAAACTGAATTTTAAAAATATAGTAAATTGGACTAAATTTTGTGAAAAGTCTATGACACGAATGTCCGAGAAATTTAAGGCATGGCATTGGAAAATGTCAATAATGAGAGTTGGGGTTCTAAACTGATTTTGTATGATTTATAAAAAAATAGTAATGTGCCCCCCGTTGAAAAAAGGGATCAAGTGGAAAGATTGATGTGAAAAAAGAATTTGTAGACAGAAAAATCATGAAGTTGATTTATTGTTTTTTAAAGGGGGAGGAAAATATATTTTACTGTGTAAATACCAAGTTTCATTTTTTTGACCCGGGTTTTAAATAAAATTTGACTTTTTTAAATCGGTCCCTTCCCACTAATACCCCTTTTGAGGAGGGGCAAATTTGTGACCGTGTGGTTTTAAAAAAGCCGTAAAGAGATGGTGGATTGATATGGAATTTTGGTCAATACATTGGGGGGATTCTCGCTGGAGTCTGTTTAAAGAAAAAATGTTAAAGTGCCTTTTCTCAAACGGTATTAAAAAACACTTAGGGAGACGGGGACGGTAGTGTGTGTTCAGCATTAAGGTTTGGGGGTTTTTCCCGTTGGCAGTTTGTTTTAAAGATAAATTGTTTTTGTGACAATCATCGTAAAACGGTATTAAAATACAGTATATATGGATAGTGGGGGTTGATCAATGAATGTAGTAACCCCAATTAGGGGTTTGGGGGTTAACTTTGGGGTCTGCATTAAAGGAAAAAGTTTAAAAATTTTTGTCATTTCTTATTGATACAAGTGCCCATCATATTTTTGAATTTATTAAATAGAGCGGGAAAGTCGCTAAATAATTCAGTCTTTTGATTTATCCCAAAATCGGCGTTTCCTTTGAAAAAAAAAAATATTTTTTTTTTGGCGAAAAGAGTGCATGTGACTTTGTGCCCTCTTGACGAAAAGGCGCCCGGGTTTCTTAGCAGCCAAATTAGGAAGGCAGTTCCACCATTTTTTTTGGTGAAAAAATTTTCGTTGTTTTTGTTTACAGTTGTCGTATTCCATGAGAGAAGGCGCTTGCTTTTAAAGTTGGGGGTCATTAGGTAGGCTCGTTGGATTCCTAATGTTGGGTGAAGAGGTCGCCGGTAGGTTGTTAGTTTGGAAGCCCCTTTTTTGTGGGTGGACGGGGCAGTGGCGAGTGGCGTGGGTTATATCTTATCTTCAGCCCGGGAAAGGGTGCGTGTCATTTGGATCAAGTTTGCTTGACATGTGTTATTTTTTTCTTGTTTTATCTGCACTTCTCCATACCTTATTTTATATTATTAACTTTTATGGCAGGGGTCCCCTTTGAAATCGTCAAAGTTGTATGAAGACGTTTTTTGTTTCATTTTGGTTGTGAAAAAGTTGGAAGGGGTAAATGGAGACATGTTTTTAACTTTTTTTTATTATTATTTTATTATTTTTTTTTATTATTATTTTATTATTATTTTATTATTATTATTATTTTTATGATTCACTTTATTTTATTATTATTATTATTTTTTATTATTTTATTATTATTTTTTTTTATTATTATTATTATTATTTTATACATCACCCTATTTGTCTTTATTTTTTTTTTTATTTTTATTATTATTATTTTATTATTTTATTTTTATTTTATTTTATTTTTTATTATTTTTTTATTTTTTTATTATGATTTTTTTTTATTATTATTATTAGTTTATTTTTATTTTATTATTTTATTATTTTATTTTTATTATTATTTTAAATATTTTTTATTATTTTCTTTTTTTTATTATTATTATTATTATTATTTTTTATATTTTATTATTTTATTTTACATCATTCTGTCTTATTTTTATTATTATTATTATATTATTATTTTTAAATTTTTATTTTTATTATTATTTTTATTATTATTATATTATTTTTTATTTTTTTATTATTATTTATTTTATTATTTTTTTATTATTATTATTATTTTTTTATTATTTTTTATTTTTTTTTTTATTTTATTTTTTTATATTATTATTATTATTTTATTTAATTATTATTATTATTATTATTTTATTATTATTATTATTATTATTATTTTATTTATAAAAATTATTTTATTTTTTTATTTTTTGTTAAAAAATATCCCAAAAATATTTCTGAAAGAATGTTTTCCCCTTTTTTATTTGTAAATTTTTAGAAAAAATTTTGTTCAGAGAGGTTCGGTTTTTGGGGTAGGGTAAGTTAACTTTGAACTTGAACTCGAAAAAAAAAGGGGATTTTTTGATTGTTTGGCAAGTTTTAAATTTAAAGTTTTATTTTGTTGTCTGAAAATTAAAAAAGGTTTAAATTTTTGTTCGTTTAAAACAAAAAATTTTCCCGGGTTTTTTTTTCCCACCGCCCCCCCCCTTCCCCCCTTCTCTTCTTTCTCTCTCTCTCTCTCTCTCCTTCTCTCTTCTTCTCTTCTTGTGTTTGTGATTATATAATTATATTTTAATTATATTTAAAAATTTATATATATATTATATATTTAAAATTTAAAAATAAAATGAAAACTATTATAAAAGGCTTATGTTTCCCCTACACACTACCCCAACTTTTTCCGGAAATTTTGGGTTTACAAAACTTGGGGTTTTCTACAAAAAGGCCCGGGTGTTTCGGTCGGGAGTGATTAACCTGTTTTCCCAAGTGTTACACACTTAATAAAGGTCTGGAAAAAAAAAAAATTGTAGAAAATAAAAATAATAATAATAAAAATAATATAAAAATAATAAAAAAAATATAAAAAAAAATTAAAATTTAATAAAAATAAAAAATAATATAATAATAATAAAAAATAATAATAATAATAATAATAATAAAAATAATAATAATATTAAAATAAAAATAATAAATTAATATAATAAAATAATAAATTTTTGTTGTTCTTGTTCTTGTTGATGATGATGTAAATGATGATGATGATGAGTGATGGGGAAATGATGATGATGATGATGATGATGATGATGATGATGTGATAAAAAAAGAATATGTGTGTAATGATTGTAACATTGGAAAGGACGCGGTATGGTTTTTTTTAAAATCGAAGGTCCAAGTCGGTTTTCCCCACGCAAGTAAAAGAAATTAAAAAAGTCAAGTGGCATGATGGCTGCCCCCGGGTTATCCTGTCTCCTTTGGGAAATGTGATAAAAAGCCCCAATTGTATTCAAAAGTTTATGTCAGTCGCCCAAAGGCGGTATGTGGTTACTAAAAAAGAAATCGGTCTTTTTTTTTTCTGCTGGTGAACTTTTCATTGTTGCGTTTATATAAAAACGTAGAAGGGAAAGGGTTTACCTGTTTTTGGGGTGGAACACGCAGTGTAGTCCCCGGATTTTTCGAAAAACAGTTGACGTTGCCCAAATTTCCTGTTTACCCTTTATGACACCGGTTGGACGTCTCTTCGGTTTCCTTGTTATAGTTTTAAAATGAAGAGGGTCACTGGGTTTTTGGGTCAGTTATTGTTTTTTTTTTGCCATCACGTTGGGAGTAATTTTACTAACTGTTTAAACCCAAAAATATCGACCAGATTCGCATGTTTTTTGGGTATTCCATTAAATTTTTTGGATGGCAATTTTTTGATTTTTCCCAAGCGCCACTTTTAAATAGCATTGGATTCTTTGATTTATTTAAAGTTTCGGATAATTTTTTCAGTGCAATTCAAATCGCGAACCCCTGTCATTTTTTTTTGTTTAAAAAGTCACAAGAAATGAATCTTTTTTTTTAGTATATTGCCAATTGTAATTATTAATATGATGTTTGGTAAATCAGAGGGTGATGTATAAGATAATGTGTGATGATGATGTGAGATGCTTCTGCGCTGTTGTGCTGTTGGTGTGATGTTTGTGTGAATGATGATGATGATGTGATATGAGACTGTGATAAACAAGGAAAAAGTTGAATGAGATGTGATGATGAGATGATGATGTGTGGAAAACGATGGTGATAAATGATGTTGATGTTGATGATGTGATGTTGGGGTGATTGATGATGTGTGTTGATGTGAGGGTTGTGTGATGTTGATGTGGTTTGATGGTGTGATGATGTGTGTGATGTGTGACGTGGATGTGATGATGTTTGATGATGATGATGATGATGATGAGGGTTTATTTTGATGATGATGTTTGTGATGATGATGAGATGATGATGATTTTTGAGATGTGAGAGGGACTATGATAAGATTATTTTGAGATGTGATACGAAAAACGAAAATATGGAAATGTAATGGTGCATCGAAAAACTTTATAGAAAAAATCTTTTAACAAAAAAAATATTTCCCTTTTTTTGGGTTTCGCATAAAACCCTTTTTCGTTTTTTTTTTGGGGGAAATCACGACTATATTCATTTTCCTTTGGATAGCTGACAGCGCAATTTGGTACCCCCCAAAAATTATTGGGGTTCCCTGTAAACACAAAGACAAAAAAACGTAAAAATTTTAAAAAAATTGATATTAATTCTATATTGAGGAAATAGTTTTAATTTTTTAATATTTTATATTTATATTTATTTAATGTGTTTTGGTATTTTTTAATTTTAAAAAATCTTTTAATACTCTTTTTCTTTAACGGGTTGTCAATTTGAAGGAGAAAATTTTTTAAAATTTTATTTTTTATTTTTAATTTATTTTTATTTTTTTAATTTTTTATTATTATTTTTTTTTTTAAATTTTTAATTTATTATTAAATTTTTTTATTATATTTATTTATTTATCATTTTATTATTCATCATATCTTTCACATTTCATCACATCATCATATCCTTTCCTTCTTATTTTTTATTATTTATTATTATAATTTATTATTATTTATTTTTATTTTATTATTTTTAAATATTAGTATTATTTTTATCATCATACATCTCATCGTTTCAGTCCCCTTCATTTGTTGGGGGGTTTTTTTTTTTTTTTTTTTTTTTTTTTTTTTTTTGTTTTTTATGTTTTTTTTGTTTTTTTTTTGGGGGGGGGGGGGGGGGTAGTTTTTGTTTTTTGTTTTCTTCCCCCCCGAATGTTGTAGTTGTTTATAAACCCATTGTAATTTTTTTAAAGAAGCAAAAGAAAATCATTCCTCAATTTGTTTGGAATTTTGTGTAATTGGAAACATGGTTTAAAATGGTTTGAAATAGGGTATTTTGTAGTAATTTGGCAAAGGGTTTGGGTTTTGAAACTGGCGTAAATTTTTGTAGTATTGGCAAAAGGGTTTTTGTGGGTTTAAAAACTAGGGTCAAATTTGTAGTAATTGGCAACATGGTTTGCAGGGGTTTTGAAACTAGGCCAAAAATTTTTGTAGATGGATGACCGAACGCAATTAGGGGCTGTGTTTAAATTCTTGGTGTCCCAATAGCTGTTGATAAGCATCGTTTCCCAATAAAAGGGGGTACATCGATCCAGGTGCGTCATATTTTTTTTCCCCCCAGCAGATTGGTAGCTGGGTCTGTTAGTATGGCGGAAAGTATTTCGAAGTTTTTTCCCATCGAAAGGGTAGCAAATAATTTTCTATTGTCCGTTTACCTAAGAAACCCGGGAAAAAAAAATTCGGTCTTGGGGAAATTGCTCTGAAAAAGACTATTAGCATTGTGTAAGAATTTTTTGTATTGGTTTTAGGTTTCCTATCATAAAAATAAACCCCCCAAATGTTATTTGGCGCGGTTTTTGGGATTCAAAATGATTCAATAGTTGAGTATGTCCCCCCCCAAACGGAGCTTGGTTCTAAACAAAGAAAAAAACGGTCTTTTATTCTTCCGCTGCAAGAACTATTCCCCTATCATGAGTCAGAATGTTAAAAGTCAAAACTGATCAGTTTTTAATGTTTTACCTCTGGATACACATTTATGCCAGTTGGGAAGTATTTATAAGGGTGACGTCATTTTCCCGATATTTAGAACCTTTTCAAAGTTTCTTGCGTCATTACGGTGTTGAACCTATAGGATTCAATGTCGTAAGTCATTTCCCTTCTAATGAGCATGGAAATTGCAGAACTGGTTTAAAAATTCGGAACAATGGCGGCGCCCGTTGATTTTTTCGGGGGGGCCTAAAGGGACCCGCGGGAAAAAAAAACATACATTTGTTTTTTTGATTTTTTAACTTTGATCCAAGCACATGAAAAGTTCTGCCAGAATGAAAAAAAAAAAGGAATGATTTTTTTTGTTTGAACCAAAGGGGGCCCCCCATTGCGGGAGGCGTAATCAGCTTTGAATCTTTTTAACGCCAATGATTTATAACAGATTAGGTAAAAAAACCCTACACCCAACAAATCACGTCGGTGTATAAGTGAATTAGGGTTTATAAATCTTGAGTTATGGTTTTCTGATAAAAAAAAATGTAAAATTTGAATTAAGTTCATTTTAATACACAAAAACGGAAAAAATGGGACGTTTTGGGGTTTTTCCCTTTATAAAAAACAGGTAAATGAAAATATGGGGCCCCCCCCCCCCCCCCCGGCTTCGTCTTTAATCTTTTAAATCATCTTTTCAGAAAGGTTTTGTTTTTTTCATTTAAAAGTAAAAAAATTTTAATTTGTTTTTTATAGGGCATATCCCCTAAATGTGCTCAAAAAGGGTTTAAAGCTACCCTTATCCCCAAACGTCTGTGGTTTCAGCATCCCGTTTCGTTGTTAAAGGGGGGAAAACCCAAACGTCATTTTATTGTTTTCGTATATTAAATTTAGTTTAAATTTAAATTTCTTTTTTTTTTCTTGAGCTTTCGAGAACAACATTTGAATTACTGGTTTTCATAAACATAGCGTGGTCTTCATTATTTTGTAATGAAAAAATGATTTTATTAAAGTTTTATAAAAAGGGAAAAATCAAACACGAGTTTTAGGTAATACCCCTTTTCAGTCAAAAAAACAAAAAAAAAACACCCAAAAAACCCTTTAAAAACGTACGGAAAAACAGTTTGAAAGAAAAATAATGTTCGATACAATAAAAAAAAAACAAGGTGGATCACTGAAGGCCTAAACCTAGGTGTATTTCCCAAAAACCCTTTAATTGAAAAATAAAAAAAATGAAATAAAGCCCAATAAAAGGGGCAAATACTAAACAGGAAAAATTGGGTTTTTAAAATTAAAAACAACAAAAAAGATAAAAAGAAAAAATCCCAATAAAAAAAAAAACTTTTTAAAAATTAGTAGAAGCCGTCTGCGAGTTTTTAAGAAGTATTTTTGTTTGTTATTGTTTTTTTGGGTTTTTTGTTGATGAAGAAAATTTGGTTTTGAAACCCCAACGTTAGTATTTGTTTGTTTTTGTTTGGTTTGGGTTTTTTTTTTTTTTTTTTGGGGGGGGGGGGGAGGGTTAAATTTTTTTTTTCTTTTTTTTAAGCTGTTTATTTATTTTTGTTTTTTTATTTTTAATCCACAGTTTTAAACAGCTTAGGTCACTTTAATAAACGAATTCATTTGTCCACCA
>NW_027624198.1:0-8579 GCF_034508935.2 Berghia stephanieae | reverse complement strand
TTGTTATTATTTTTGCCATCCACGTTTATGAGTAATTATCACTAAACTGTATTAACCAGACCACAAACGGTCAAGGTTACACATAACTGTGTGTGTTGGTCCGTTATAGATAGAATGCGCTTGGCCAAGGAGTTCACAACATTGCCATCCGGAAGTATAACGGACGAACACACAAACTCTGTGTAACCATGAACTTTTATAGTCTGATTAATACAGTTTAGTGAGAACAACTCACAAACGCGGAGGGCAAAAACAATAACAAAGGCCTGAGTGACTGCATACTATCTATATTTTCGGGTAGCAATGTTGTGAGTTTCTTAGCCAAGCGCACATCATCTATATAACTGTTAATATTTTTTACCACCAAACGTGAGCTGAAATCACAATAACAGTATAGATAGTATGCGCTTGGCTAAAAAGCTCACAACATTGCCATCCGTATCCAACACTATAATGTGTACCATGAACGTTTATAGTCTGGATAATACAGTTAAGTGAGAATTATTCATAAACTTGGATGGCAACAAATAAGAACAAAGACCTGAGTGACGTCAACTTCGTTCTATCTATTGTTATTCTAAGTCGCAAGAATAAACGAGGAAAGAAAGAGGGCGTTAAAGCCCGCACGAAAAGAAGAAAGTGCAACCTTGTGCTGCCTGGGACAGTGAGTGGCAATGTGAGATCTAGAAACAACAAAATGGAATCATTGCAGGTGGCGACGAATGGGCATGATCTTTATTCCATTTCCATGTGCTCGAGGTCATTGGTCATATTGGAAGATGTTCTCAAAGTGATCCACATAGTGAAAAGTGTTCACATTTTTTATCACGATTGGTCATTTTGTTCAGCTTGACACATGGGTATGTTTACAACTTTCATAAACAAAGCAGCGTGCTTACATTTCTGAAGAAATTTCCAATCGTTGGACAACAACAAATCACGTGATCGATGACCTGGTTGGACGGAAACATGAATATAGATCGCTCCCATTATTTGTATGAACTCAGAAACTCGTCAGCAATGTTATATTATGTGTTAAGACACGTTGCTACACACTACACAGTCCCATTCTATAAGGCTGTGTTGAACTCAATGACTTTACCCTGATAAGAAATGACCGTGACCAGATGAGCATATCAACATTTTAAAAATTATTTAAAAGTGAGCTTTTATATAGCGCAATATCTACTAAACGTACTCAAAGCGCTTTACAAAGGGTCCCCGACCAACAGCAACATTTTTAAAAAGTTGAGCGATTATATAGCGTAATATCCACTTGTACGAGAGTAAGCTTATGCAACAAATTTACGCAGGAGTTTTGAGAAAAACATGATTATAAAACACGGTAGATATTAGAAAGAACCATGGGGGTAGCTGCAGGAGATTGCATTTATGCTCGGTTGTGTCCACAAAACACGGTCGTCGCAACTCAGGGGGATACGTATAACACTTAGGGGATACGTTAAAAAACTCAGCGGATATCAGTAACAGATTGATGCTATTTTTGGTTAATAAAATGCGTCATTTCTCAAAGTACTTTTATGTCATAAGAGGCGGGGTTTGATAGTAATGTTCGAGAAAATTCTTGTTATTTTTAACATACAAGTTGAACATGGTTCGCTATTACTTGAAAGAGGCAGGTTTTGAATATTAATTTGGGATGTCAAAAATGAGTAGGAGTGGCCAAAAAGAATTGTGGGATAGTTTACGATAGGGTTCAAAACAGGGTGTTTCTATTCTTTTATTGATTCTTTTATTCTGCATTTGACTTTGAGCTGCACATGTTTACTCTAAACTTTTGTGCTCACCATGATTAATTGAATTTTACGGACTTAGAAATATTCCACGCATATTGAAAATGGTTACTTAGGCAAAATGACTTTACATTTGGATTGACTTTACGGATTTGAAATTTATGAAACTGAATGAACTATGACTATGCTATTTGATTTGGATTTGGAATTTTTCACAACAAATAAAGCAGTAAGAAATGAAACTTGAAATCTGGACTTTTATTTGAATGTCTTGATGTTGTACATTCAATTATCATCATCGGCCCTTGAACTCTTTGTTCATTACTAACATCTACAACACAACGCAAAGAAATATCATTACCATCTATCATAAAAACACTATACGATCACAAGTCATTACATATGTGTGCAACTACGTCACACACTAAATGTGGTCAAAGTGCTTTACAAGGGTCCCTGACCAACATCAACCCCGTGCCATACAGATCGAGACATGACGCCTGTTAGGCGATAATGCAATTTTTCCGACAGAGACAACACTGTTAACGGCCAGGTACTGATTTTACACATGAATACAGTGAAAGAATGCGAGTAACGAGTCTTTTCCAAGGACTCAACTTTGCGCCGAGCGAGGCTCGACTCCAAGACCTTCCTATCCGAAAGCGAGTGTCATACCACAAGACCGCATAGCCGCACCATATCAAGAGGTGATCACTGGAAGTCGGTCTCGTGAGGGAAGTTGCTTTGTGTCGCCCTTATATTCCAAATTTAACAGATACTGTTTTTCACAATAAATTTTAGCATATGCTGCTTTTCGTTAACACCCGCGCATCTCTCCTCTAGCCGTGACAGGTAGCCTACCTACTGTACGAAGGTTGTGTGTCGTCAACGCAGACGGCTCTCTTTTTCTTGTTGCCAACGAGTAGCAAGCGAGATGACGTGCGACAATGAGGTTAGGGTGGGGTATGGGGCTCCCTATGAGCGAACAGTCAAATGGCCTTCCTACTATTTTATATTAAAGACTGCTTCCTTCTGTTTTAAAACTATGGTTATCCACCTCCCCCCACAAACAACTGATACTCTTTACTGCCAAAATAAGCCGGCAAATTTAGTTTTGCACACCTTGAGGCCTGACTTGGGAATAATCAAAACCATATTATCAGTTTTATCATTGGAAGAACAGGTTTGTTGTAATCAAAACATACGGTGGAAGAAAAATTACAATGAATATAAATTTTTAATGGCATTCGTTTTGCTTAAATGGATATTAATTATCAATAAAGAATATTACACAAATCATTCACCGAGTAGAACCCCATGATGCTATAAATTGGTCAGAATCAGCGTGGGTGCGCAACCGGATGCGCGGGTTGACGGAGGTAGGAAACAATAACAAACCCACATGGTTGCCATTACCTCCACCATCATTCTCGCTCACGGTTTGTGGAAAGCACTTCATTACAGGCACGTAATAGTGAATCTAGTTTTTGTTTTGAACATTTCTATTATTATTCTTTGTAAATTGACCCATATTAAAAGAAACATACAAACAAAACAGGCATGACCAGTCACTAACAATGCCGTGTAGTGTGTAGACAGTAACACAGTACGGTGAACATGACTGACACTGGGATCGGAATGTCGGAACCCATGAGTCGTTCGCAACTCTGCCTCACGTATTCATTTAATTTTTATTAAGCTTGCGTAAAACATACAAACAAAAAAGACATGACCAGTCACTAACAATGCAGTGTAGTGTGTAGACAGTAACACGGTACGGTGAACATGAATGACACTGGGATCGGAATGTCGGAACCCAGTAGTCGTTCGCAACTCAGCCTCGCGTACTCATTTAATCAGTCAATTTAAATTTCATTTAGCTTGCCTATTCTTCAAGTTTATGATATATTCACTTTTTCTATTTAAAAAGGGTAATCCAAACAGACCATAAAAACGATTTTATAATAAGCCGACTTCAACTTCCATCACTTACGACACGAACTTATTTTGGGTGTTTTTTTTTAACAAAACTGTTTGACTCAAACTAAAGCTTCGGCATTGGATAAGGAGCGAGGTCCCTGTTGCCATCTTGCTTAGTTTATACAGAGACTGGGTTGCCAGCTTGGCTGTTCTTGATAAATAGTAGTAAATAGCACAACCTTGTGCAATGAGAGATAGAGAGAGAGAGAGAGAGATTTTGAACAAAAACGAATATCTCTCTCTCTCTTACCCTCTCTCTCTCTCTCTCTCTCTCTCTCTCTCTCTCTCTCTCTCTCTCTCTCTCCCTCCCTCTCTCTCTCTCTCTCTTCCTATTTCATCTGTCACACTGTTTGACAATCTTCTTCACCTGGCTCACTTGTACTTGTAATATCGGGTGTAAGGTAAAATTTTGAACAATTATTATTATTTATAAAATGCAGAAACTTTGCAAATAAACCGATAGACTAGATATTAATTCGATTCGAAAAGTGGAACACTAAAGGAGAATTTGCGAATACCCGGTCCAGACATAAGCGTCATGGTCTTATTTATAAAGTGCAGAATCTTTGCAAATAAACGGATAAGATAGAGATTCATTCGATTCGAAAAGTGGAACACAAAAGCAGAATTTGCGAATGCCCGGTCCAGACATAAGCGTTATGGTCTTATTTATAAAGTGCAGAAACTTTGCAAATAAACGGATAAGATAGAGATTCATTCGATTCGAAAAGTGGAACACAAAAGCAGAATTTGCGAATGCCCGGTCCAGACATAAGCGCTATGGTCTTATTTATAAAGTGCAGAAACTTTGCAAATAAACGGATAAGATAGAGATTCATTCGATTCGAAAAGTGGAACACAAAAGCAGAATCTGCGAATGCCCGGTCCAGACATAAGCGTTATCGTCTTATTTATAAAGTGCAGAAACTTTGCAAATAAACGGATAGACTAGATGTTATTTCGATTCGAAAAGTGGAACACTAAAGCAGAATTTGCGAATGCCCGGTCCAGACATAAGCGTTATGGTCTTATTAATAAAATGCAGAAACTTTGCAAATAAACGGATAGACTAGATATTAATTCGATTCGAAAAGTGGAACACAAAAGCAGAATTTGCGAATGCCTGGTCCAGACATAAGCGCTATGGTCTTATTTATAAAGTGCAGAAACTTTGCAAACTAAACGGAAAAAATAGAGATTAATTCTAATCGAACAGTGGAACACAAAGGCAGAATTTGCGAACAACCGGTCCAGACATAAGCGTTATGGTCTTATTTCTAAAGTGCCCAAAATTTGCAAATATACGGATAAGATAGAGATTAATTCGATTCGAAAAGTGGAACACAAAAGCAGAATTTGTGAATACCCGGTCCAGGCATAAGCGTCATGGTCTTGTTTAAATGAAACAATGCCATTTAAAAAAATATATGGTCAATGACTAATTAAGCTAAATATGCGGAGTTCAATTAGATAACTTGATCTGTGAATTTTTTTTATAATTAGCTGTTTTTATTCTCCATCATTTAGGTTATGTGATTAAGTTTATAATTGAAATACAAACTTTATCTCACTTATCAATGTTTTGCAATAAAGGAGAGTGTGAGTGAACCTGAGCAAAGGAAATTATTTGAGAGAGTGATATTTATCATACTTTTCAGTTTGTAGTTGAATTCTAGAATGGATTCTTTATAGTTCTCATTGATTGTATGTCAGTGTGTCAGTCTTTAGGACACCGATTACCCTAATGCGGCCACAATTTACAATGTGACGGCCACAAGCCCGTTAAACGCAGAGTGGGGTATTGTTTTTTGCAAGTAATGCTATGGTTTTAATAGGATATCTGTCTCCTATTAAAATACATTCCTGTGTTGGATTTTGGATTAAATTCATGTCTTCTTCGGATTTTGGGATATTTAATTTTCATGGATTGTTATTGTGATTTTCAAGACTATTAATGTAAGTAAATGCCCAAATAGATATTTTTATTCATTTATTCTTTATTTATTTTTTTTTAGTTTTGTTTTGTTTTGAAGCATTTATTATAAGAAATATTGTACATATGCACTTATACACCAAAGACTATATCCTTTCAACTGCTTATTATTATTATTATTATTATTATTATTATTATTATTATTATTATTATTATATTATTATTATTATTATTATTATTATTATTATTATTATTATTGTTATTGTTATTGTTATTGTTATTATTATTATTATTATTATTATTATTATTATTATTATTATTATTATTATTATTATTATTATTATTATTATTATTATTATTATTATTATTATTATTATTATTATTATTATTATTATATAATAATGATAATAATTAATAATAAGTGCATTGAGTGAAATCCCAATCATGGTTGCCCAAATAAAACTGGCGCTAGAATCCCGACTACCTGTCTAAACGAATGTTGTTTGTACGATACATACTAACTACACGTTCAATATCGGGGCAGAAAATATACGTTTGGTTTTATGAAATTAAAACAGTAGTCCCACATTGTTCTTTGATGTTATTTGTGGTTGCATTTGCTTTGAAACTTACACATTATATTGTGTTACATTGTTTACAAAATATTTCTGGTACTCGTATGCATGTGTAGTCAACGGACCACCGGTCAATCGTGTTCTTTATTATTTTATTATTAATTTTGGCTTGACATCTTACATATGTGAATTTGACAGGTTGTTATGGATGGTAATTATAACATTAAGTGATTTTTAAACATTTTACGGCGTTTTAAATGTCTTTCTTGCATTCATTGCCGAGCACCTCCACTTTTCTGTTACTATTTTAACGATCAGCTGATTTTCTCTTGCCTCCCCTTTAATTTCGCGGACTTTTTTCAGAACGAGGCGTGGGAGTGGCTAATCCCAGTCTTAACCCGACACACACAAGACGTCGCCTCAGAACTGCTTTATTCCATCTCCAAATTTACTTTAAAATGAGATAACTTGCCAAAGGGCAGTAACTGTAACTCTGCTATCTACGTAAGAAACCCAGAGAAAAAATAGTGAGTCAGAAAGAAGATATTGCTAAAATCTAAATCAACTCTGGTTATTTATTAAGTACACTTTATTACATGTACATATTTTGAGATCTGAATTATTTTATTTCCGTGAAATTCATTCTGCTTTGTTCCATCTCCATTTTAACCAATGGAGAGCGACTAAAATGTCACATGATATTTTGTAAACAAGACTGAAAAAGAAAAATGGCTGCCCCTAGACGCCGACTTTTTTCGTCAGCTGTTGCTGCTTCGTTGCTGTTAGATGCCATGTAAGTAGTATTTGTTATTCGCCTGATTTATATTAATAAATAAAGAACACTTGTTTTAGTTATAACTGATTTTAAAGACATTTTTATTCTGCTATTGTCTGGTTAATGTTTTTTTTATTAACAAGCCACAAAGTCACAAAGTGATCAAGTCGAGCAGACGACAGAGAGTGTGCAACGAAATATCTACCAAACAAAGTTACAAATAACTGTAACAATAGAGATATTATTTTGCTGGCAACTTATTTATAACTATATTTCCTTGCATAATAATAAGTCTACTTCGCCAACCGCGAAGCCATGATTGTTTTCTCCCGATTTACGAGCATCATCAATTTCAATACGTAGTATTTCAATAATGAATGGCCATCGCTATTGGTGACAATTTTTCATCTTATCAACAATTGCCAAAATGCAGTTGCAGACTGAGACTGACACCATTTTTATTCGTCAGGATTCTGTAAAGGTAAGAATTTGTCTTTTCTTCTTTTCTTTTAAAAAAAATTCTCAGTCAAGGCTAGGACTAGGACCGGACTAGACTAGGACAGTGTAAAAAGTATTCGAGCGGTGGCGATATTTATGATGAGATATAATATGAATGAATGAGAAAGTAATTGTATTGTAATATCAACACGCCTTACTGACTGGCGCGTGTGTCATGTGTTCTGCATTCCAATGTGATCTTAATATGATGGATTAATCCTGTAGTAACTACCGTGATTGCCAGAACTCGGTATTCTGGCTGTAGGACTCCATGGCTAGGATGGGTCCAGATGGCCGGTGAATCACGGAATTACTGAGTTAAAAATATATATTAAATAGATAAAGTTATAGTTAGTATAAAAATATGGCTTACCCTGAATCTAGTTAGTCGTAATGGTAGATAGGTATGGTCGCAACAGATATGGTATGGTAGATAGTTTAGTGTAGAGCTTGAAGTGTGCAGTAGGTAGTCTGTAGGTAAGAGTAGTGAAGTAAGTTGTCTGTTGTATCGAAGTGTGGTAAGTAAGTGTCGTAAGTCTAGGAGCAAGTGTAGTAAGAATCTGGGTAAGTGTGTAGTGTCTGTCGTAGGTAAGTCTGAAGAAGTGTGTCGGTAAGTGTAGTGTCCTATCGAGAGGTCCACTCGGCTTTATATGAGCCGGGTCAGCTCGGGACGAGGCAGAGCGGAAGTAGGAATGACCATTGCCAAGGTCACTAGCCGTACGATTGTTTACGGCTAGAGATCCCTACAATCCTTCGTTGAGTTTATTTCTAGAGTACTGGTGTAACTGTAAATGTAACAACTGGGCTGGTGACTGGTGGGCAGTTTAGTGAGCAGCAGCAGTGGTAGTGGAACTCAAATTGTGATCCACTCGCCCAGAAGTATAAATTGTTACTGCAAATTGCCGAGCACATTGGTTGGGGGGGGGGGGGGGGGGGGAGGGAGGCAGTAACTCTAAAATTGTGGGAGTTGGTAATTGGGAGGAAACGCCCAGTTTTTGTCATTCCAGCACTAAGCTAATTAGTGGCTGTGACCCGTTTTTTAGGACTTTGGAGTTGGAGTGAAA
>NW_027624197.1:0-8596 GCF_034508935.2 Berghia stephanieae | reverse complement strand
CCCTTTCCCCCACAACTTTGTCTGATATTGCCGGGTTTCGAAAAAAAAAATGCTTTTTATATAAAAACTACCTAAAACCCGTCGAAAAACCTAGTCTCAGGTTCCCCCCCCACGGGTGTCACTTTCTTAGTCTAGGTTTTCACCCCCCATGTTGCCTACTTCCATAACTTTGTGGATATTGCCTGGTTTCGTAAAAAAGAAATTGTTTTTGTGGAATTAAACCCCCGCCCGGGAAAAAAACCAAAGTCTCGGTTTTATCCCCCTGGTGTACATTTCCTGGGGTCCCAGGTTCACTCCCCACTGTTTCCCTATTCCCCTAAGGGTGCGGTATTGCGGGGTTTCGAAAAAAAAAAGTAATTGCTTTTATATGAAAACTCGCTGAAAACCCCAAAAAAACCTTTTAGTCTCGGGTTCCCACCCCCACTGGTGTACATTTCCCCTGGTCTCAGGTTCATCCCACTGTTGCTACCCCCCACAATTTTTGGTTATATTTGGGGGGGGGGTTTCGTAAAAAAAAAAAATGTTTTTATTGAAATACCTGAAACCCGCGAAAACCTTTTGGTTCAGGTTCACTCCCCACTGGTGTTCATTTCCCCTTGTCTCAGGTTTCATCCCCCTTTTTCCCTATTCCATAACTTTGTCGGTTTTTTTCCTGGTTTCGTAAAAAGTAATTGCTTTTTGTAAAAACTCCTGAAACCCCCCCAAAAAACCAAAAGTCTCTGTTTTCCCCAATTGGGTTTGTAATTTCCCCTGGTCCCGGTTCACTCCCCACTGTTGCCCTATTCCCCATAACGTTGTCGGATATTGCCGGGTTTCTTTAAAAAAAGTAATTGTTTTTATGGAAACTCCCCCAAAATACCATAGTCTCAAGTTCACCCCTTTACTGGGTACATTTCCCCTTGTTCGGTTCACCCCCCTTATTTGCCTACTTTCCCCCCCACCGCCGCGGGAAAAAATTTTTATTTCTATTGTCTTCTGGCATTTTTTTTATAAACTTCATATCTTTTTGGTTTCCCAAAAAAGTGCCTGTCCACCACTTTTCTGAATTAAAAATTCACCCCATACCCGGAGCAACTAAATGTCTCACGTTTTATGTTTTATTGTTTGTGTGAGAATTGGTTTTTAAGCTTAACTGTGGTCAAAATTTTGCGGGGTTTTCGGGAAATGGAGCTCAAAAGGGGTAGAGAGGGAAAAAAATGAGGGGTTTGAACAATTTTTGGTTTTCGGGTTTAAAACCACCACCCCCGCGGGGAGGGGGGAAAAAATTTAAAAAAAGGGGGAAAAAATTTTTTATTCTCTATTGTTTCTGGCACTTTTCTACCCCTTTTTAATCTTGTTTTTTTCCCCAAATAAGTGCCTCCCTCCACTCACTTTTCTGAATTAAAAATTCCCCCCATACACCGGGGCAATCAATGTTCAATCGTTTATGTTTATGTTTGTATGGATTTGGTTTTTAAAGTTTAACTGCTGGTCAAAATTACTTCGCGATGGGGGGGGGAAACGAATCGGCGATCTCAAGAAGTGGGTGAGAGAGGGTCTAAAAATGACTTTGGGTTTGAAACGAATATTTTTGTGTTGTGGGGATAGCTCCAGGTAGGCCACGCTTCACCTGCCGGGGATTGTCGTACCAATAAGGTCGCAGGTTAAAAACCCCACCACCGCCGGGGAAAAAATTTTTTATTTTTTGTTTCTGGCACTTTTTACTTTATTTTTTTTTCCCAAACTAAGTCCCCTGCTCCACCACTTTTTGAATTAAAAATTACCCCTTTCCCCGGAGCATACTCAATGTCCAAGGTTTCTATGTTATTTTTTGTGTGAATATGGCATTAAGCTTAACTGCTGGTCAAAATTCTTCGCGTGGTGGCGACGAACGGGTCTCAAGAAGTGGGTGAGGGGGGGGAAATTAGAAAGATTTGGGTTTTAAAACGAATATTTTTGTGTTCGTGGATAGCCAACGGTAGAGCCACGCTCTCACCTGCAGGGGAGTTTTTGTACCAAAAAGGTCGCAGGTTCAAACCCCACCACCGCCCGGGGGGGAAAAAAATTTTTTATTCTCTATTGTTTTTGGGCACTTTTTACTCCCCTTCTATTTTTGTTGTTGCCCTTTCCATAATTTTTGCCCCTTTTTTGTTGGGTTTTGGTGCATTTTGTAAACAAAAGAAATTGTTTTTTTTTTTAAAAACCCCCCAAAACCCCGCCCCAGGTTCATCCCATGTGTGCATTTCCCCGAATCTCGGGTTCACCCCCACCACTGTTCCCCCCTACAAACCCAAAAATTTCTCGGATATTGCGGGTTTTTCTTTTCGGGTTTTCGAAAAAAAAAAATTAATTGCTTTTATATGAAACAAAGGAAAAAGCCCCCCGGAAAAACCATAGTCTCGGTTCACCCCCCTTTGGGGTTGGGTCCCACTTCTTTGAGTCCCGGTTCACCCCCCCAACTTTGCCTACTTTCCCAACTTTGCCGCTTTATTGTCGGGTTTCTTTAAAAAATGTAACCCCCCCCCCCCAAATATTTGTTATTGTTTTTTTTAAAAAAAACCCCCAGGGCCCCAGGTTCTTTCCCATGGTTTTTTACCCCCTTCCCAATCTCGGGGTTTTCCTCTCCTCCCCCCCCCCAAAGCCCACACACACACCACCCCCAAAAACCACACACACAAAAGCTGCGGGCCTACCTTAAAAACTTTGTCGGATATTGCCGGTTTGGGGGGTGTTTTTTTCGTAAAAAAGAAAATTGCTTTTTTTTTTGGGAAAACCCCCCAAAACCCCAGTCCCGGGTTCACTCCCCCCTGGTTACACTTCTCGAAATCCCATAAAACTCCCCAAACTGCCCTCCTTCCCATTAAATTTTTCAGGTTTCGGAAAAAAAAACCCCCGTTTTAGTGCAAAACCACTATTTTGTTGGGCAGATATTGAAAAGTTTCAAAACCGGCTATTCAGTGCGATATTGAATAGTACAAAACCACTATTCGTGTTTAGTATTGAATAGTACAAAAAAACCCCATTCAGGTAGATTTTTGAATAGTACAAAAAAACCCCATTTAAATATCGATACGAATTTGTGCAAAACCCAATTTCAGTATCAGATACTGAATAGGTTGCAAAAACCCCTATTCCCGTTCAGATATGAATGTGTAGCCATTTCAGAAAATCCAAGTACTTATTTATTATTCCCCCTTTTTAAAAACCCCTGTCACCGGGGAATTAAACGCTTTTTTATTTAAAACCGGGGGGAAAAAACCCCTGTGAGGGGTGCCCAAAACATCTAAACCCCTTTTAAGGGTCGATTGCGATAAATTTGCAGACGACAGTAGTCGGAAATTAAAAAGGAAAAAATATGTTTAATTTTAACTATCTTTATGAAAAACGCGCCCGGGGACCCCTTCATTAGGCGGTGGTTTTTTCAATTTGCCCGTTAGTAGGGGGGATTAGGTCCCCAAAAACCCCCTTTAATTGTGCAAACAGGGTTGAAAAACATGAAAATTCCATAAAGTTGTAGAATATGAAAAGGACATTTTTCCCCTTTTTCCCCCCCCTGTTTTCTTTTCTTTCCAAAAAAAAGCTAAAAATTTTTTTTAAAAAGTCAAACTTATGCAGTAAAGAGTCAGCATCCCATTTTCATTGCTATAATTATAAACTTTATAAACTCACAAAATTTTTTTGCTTTATTGGGGCCCAATTTTTTTAACTTTCCGTTATTTCCCCAAAGGGGAACAAGGGGGAAAATGTTCAATTTGACTGTTTGTCCTTATGTAAGCACGCACAAAATTTTGCCTGTGTGAGGGTTTCCTTTAACAAAAAGGAACAAAAAGAAAGAGAGAGAGAGAGGTTTTAAAAGAATATTGCATATGCCAAAAAAAGGAAAAGGGTTTTGGGCATGTTTTCCCAGATACCCCATACAAAAAGCAAAAAAAAAACTGCCCCCAAGACTGGGAAAAGGGGTGTTTAATGCCAAAAAAGATAACACAAACCTTTTAAAAAGTCCCTCTAAGTCGAGGAGGTATGAAAAAGGGCAAGGCAAGAAACTCTTTTTGAAAAAAAAACCCCAAAATTTCAATTCTTTGGTTTGTGAATGAAAACAAGGGGATGTATCTTTTTTTTTAAATTCATCATAAAAAATGAAAAATTTTTTGAAAGCTTAAAACAAAATGATGCTAATTTTGGCATAATTTTTTGGCTTTAAAAATTTTAAATGCCAAAAAAATTGGGGCGATTAGAATTAAAGAAATCTAAAAAAATTTCCCCCTCCAAAAATTTCCCAAAACCCTTCGTCATTTGATTTGGGAAGGGAGCCCAAAAAGAATAATTTCGCAACCCACGAGAATAATAAACCCAACGTTCAAAATTAGAGATTGGCTATAAAAAACAAACGTGTTTTTTTTGTAAAAACATGGAATCGGGGTACTCCATTCTGTAATGCAACAGAATGGAAAAAAAATTTCCCTGAAATAGCGAAAATTAAAAAAAGATTCCCGATATTTTTCATTTATTGCCGGAGGAGATTTTTGTCGCTCAGGAGGCACACCTTAAACCCCCCTATCCTAAAATTTGTCATGACGATACTTAAAAAAAAAAGGGTTTAAAAGATGTACGTTGATGAAAAACAAAGATTTCACAGTTCTTAAAGAATCGAGTTTTTTTTAACATTAAAATCTTTTTTAGAAAAAGAACCCTGCAACAAAAAAAGTGACGATCGACATGAAACCAAAAGGGGAGCTTTTTTCCCCGAATTGTCCCAAAAATGGCCCAAAAACTATCCAAAAAGTTCAAGTAAGAGAGAATTTATCGGCAACCCCATGCAAGTGTTTTTAAGGCCCCGGTTTTTCCTTTGGGACGGGCTTGTTAGATCCGGGGTGGTGTGTGTGTGTGTGGGGGGGGGGGGGGGGGTGAGGTCAGTACAGTAAAGAGTAAAATTCTCTCTCTCTCTCTCTCTCTCCCTCTCTCTCTCTCTCTCTCTCTTTTCTCTCTCCCGCTCATCCCTCTCCCCTCTCCCCCTCACTCCCCCCCTCTCCCTATTTTAGCTATTAGTTAGGTTAGTACAGTAATGAGGGAAAATTCTCTCTCTCTCTCTCTCTCTCTCTCTCTCTCTCTCTCTCTCTCTCCCCCTCACTCCCTCTCCCCCCTTCCCCCCCCCCTCTCCCCCTCTCCCTATTTTAGCTACTAGTTAGGTTAGTACCATAAAGAGTAAAAATTCTCTCTCTCTCTCTCTCCCCCTCTCCCCTCTCTCTCTCTCCGTCTATCCCGCTCACTCCCTATCCTCCCCCCTCTCCCGCTTTTATTACTAGTTACAACACGAAATAACCATCAGTTAGCTACCGTAAATGGTTACCCGGTGTATTTAAAGTTTTAGAACGCCATTGTATTGTCGTTGTTATTTCCTCGGATAAGTAATGCTATATAGGAAAAAATAAAAGTGCTAAAAACGCACTGTTCTGATAAACTGCCAGAGTGGTTCTATATCAGGTGTTATTAATACGGGTCATAGCTACCTATATGCTAATTTTCAGGATTTCAACCCCAATGTGCACGGTTTTAGCCCGATTTTCCCTAATACAATGAATATGAAGAAAATATATATTGTTTAATATAGCTGTAATAGGTAAAATCTAAGGCCTTAAACCGATACGTTATGATTGATTGCCAGAGTGGTTCTATATCAGATGTTTTTTCTATGGGTCTTAGCAACCTGTATGCAAATTTTCATGCTTTCAACCAGAATTTGCACGGTTTTAGCCTAATTCCCCCTACTATGTAGCATTTTGATCAATGTGACTTTCGCGTTAGGAGCGACGATTGAAGGATAAAAAATAATGGTTAACAATTCATTCAAATTGTTGTGTAATCGAATCGGGGAATATCGCAGTGTTAAAATTGATATCACTCCAACTGACTTTGTTCTGTCTGTTTGTTTGTTTCTATAAAATTTCAATCAAATAATTCAGACGACTTTCCCCTCAATATTTAATATTTTTATTGACAAAACCATGTCGTCCTCTCTATAAATATCACTGAAAATAATCTGATGCAGACGTTAGTTGGGAGAAATTGGTTCGTTACTTTCTTGAGGGGCGCACCTGACCTCTGTGCTAACGGACACCCAAGTCAATGAATCTTTGACCGAAGTGTACTAGACTAGCACTGGACATTGGATGATTTTACTGGACCTTAAAGAAATCCATACAAATGATGACATACATAGCTTTGTGATGGAAAAAAATCGACACAAATCAATAATTCTAAATTATACTCACACTTTTAAAGCCAATGTATCACAAATGGGGTGCGAATGGACACAAACATTCCGACAAAAAATTTATGAAAAACAACTCATCTGTTTTGCACTCGTCACTAATGGGGAAATTTCCCTTTTTCTATAATAAGCGATCATGTGATAGATAGGTTTTTAATTGATAATTTGATTCAATATTTTAATGATGTCACTTTTGACCAGCAACGGGGGGGCCATCGTGGTTCAAAACAAGAAAATCGGTACTTTTATTCGCCATTGCATTGTGATCAAAATGTGTAAAGGCAAAACATGATCGGATTTATAATGTTTTTTTTCCTCTGGTACGCTTTTAGCTCTTCGGAGAATATTTTAAGGGGCGTCGCCCAATTTTCCGATAGTTTTAGAGCAGTTACTAAGTTAAAATGTTCAATACGAGGGAAGTGACGTCACGACTGTTAAAGCGTATTGATAAAAATCATGGATTTGCTGAACCTCTCTAATATTAACTGTAAGACAAAACCCACGTGACCTTTCGTTTAATTCTGAATGGATTTGTTTACACAATAAGTAATCTGTTAAAAAATCACACGTGAATATCACAAATAGCTTGACACGAATGTGATGTAAATGTAGCGAGTAAAAATAAATATAAATATATATTATATATATTTTATATATGTAAATATATATATATATATATATATATTTTATATATTTTATTTATATATTATATATATATATAAATGTAAATTTTTCACTCACATTATTCTTGCAAGACGATTCGTTTCAGTGTTCCCACCTCATCAGTCGGCATAATCCATTTGTAAGAAAATTTTTTACAAATGGATTATGCCGACTGTTTGAGGTGGGGAACACTGAAAAACGAATCGTCTTGGCAAGGAAAAATTTGTGAGTGAAAATTTTACTTTTTATATATTAGCTCTAACCACCATTATCGAGCACTTTCGTACCTACAATTTAACCCACCAACACTCATATATATATAATTTATATATATATATATATATATATATATATTTTAAAATATAAAACATTGGTATATAACTTTTTACCTTTTTAAGATGAGGGTAAATGAAATCGCCCATTGGCTCAGATGGTTATTTTTTAAAAACTGCTAGGGCCATGATGATCGACCTTTTTGATGTTGCCAGATTCGGTGTTTGCTATGTTATTTTTTTTTAGAAGCTTTTTTATATTCAGTTTTGTCCATGACATAATTTCATTACATAAAAAAAACTTATGCCCTTCCCAATCAGCATAGCGAGATATCGTCGAGGCTTTCCCATGAAGGAATATAGATGATACATCAAAAAAGTTTGTCTGATGTCAACAGGAACCACCCATGTTGTCCGCAGTGATTTTTAAATGCGGATCAATAGTCTTGCACAAGGAAAAGAAAAAAAAAGAAAGTGCCTGAAGAGGGGCTCGGACCCGGACCTTCCGAGTCACAGTGCAACTGCAATGCCCCCAAACTCCTTCTCCCCCAACGAGGTTGTTATTCTATTGGATTGAATTGAATTGTATTGTCACAACACTTTATCTCTCCTTCAGTGAAGAAACGTATCATCTAGCCAGCTCTACTCAACCCCTTTGTTTTGGGTGAATGAATAAAATAAGAGAAGAATAAGAGGCGCGTTATGTACTGGTGCTTTGGGACATTTTGTGTTTAGACGATGTAAGACTTCAATATTATAAGTTATTCTATTTATTGACAACAGATTGGTGATTTCTCATTGGGCCCGGGGAGTTAAGGCAGGGGTGGGGGGAATGAGGGAAAGGGAAGGGGGGGATGAGAGAGAGAGAGAGAGGAGAGAGAGGAGAGGAGAAGGGGAGAGAGAGAGGAGAGAGAGAGAAGGGGGGGGGGGGGGGGGGGGGGGGGGGGTTTTTTGAGGGGAAAGGAGATACAAGGGGGGGGGTGGGGGAGGGGGATGAGAGGGGAGGGAGATAAGGGGGGTGGGGGGGTGAGGTGGGGATTAGGATGAGGGTAAGGGGGAGGGGATGAGGAAGGGGTTCTCGTATTTGTGACGTCACGTGAGAGCCAAAAATTTTCAACAAGGACAAACAACCAAAAAATAAATATTTTTTGATTTTTGATGATGTCCCTGACTGGTTGTATTGAAAGGGACGGGGGAGGGATGAAAGGGGTCTGCTGATTTCATTCTCACAGGCAGGAAGGATTAAATTCTTCATTTTACGTTAATAAGGATATTTTTCTTTCTTGCTTCCCTGGCATTTTATACAATGAATAAGAACACATCAAGAAGCAATGGTGTCCCGGCTGCAAACCCTTCGTAAAAAAAAGCAACCCGCCCCCCCCCCCCCCCAAAAAAAAAAAAAAAAAAAAAAAAA
>NW_027624196.1:0-7500 GCF_034508935.2 Berghia stephanieae | reverse complement strand
AACAAAAATGAAAAAAACGCCCCCCCCCCCCCCCCCCCCCCCCCCCCCCCCCCCCCCCCCCCCAAAAAAAAATAAAAAAATAAATAAAAATGATTCACTTGTATGTTTATAACTGACTGATGCGAACACAGGAGAAACAGATACACTTCACTGATGACATGAATAATAATATTATTATATTGCTGCTTGACATGGAAAAAAAAAAAAATGGGTTTGGTATTTTTGCAATTTTTTTTGCTCAATTTTAAAAATAAAAATAACTTAATTTACACTGTTTGGATGCCAAAATTAAAATTCATTTGGCAAAATATGCACATTTTTACTCTGAAACTGACCAGACGAAGTGAAATATTTTGAGAAGAAACTAACTCACACCAGTTGGATTAAGAAAAGTAAACTTTATTTCCAATTTTATGTAAATTTTAACGGACGATGGGGATGCACGGAAACGTTGGCATTGATTCCGACCCGACGTGCACATTTTTGAAAGTCTAAATAAGCCAAATTATTATGGCCTCTAATTGTTTGTAATGGAAATATGTACATACTCTCATACAAAACACACACAAAAAATGATTGTCCATTCCAACATGTTAAAATCTAGCCAATTAATTGCCTACGGGCATCAAACATGCAAAATGTGTGCACCTCGATTCAGACCAATGCTTACATATACGCGGGTCTGATACCGAACGAAATTTATCGAAATTTTCCATTGTAATGGACGATGCATTACGTCGGTTTAAACTCACTTTACCCTAACACCGATATATCCCGTAGTTTACCCGGGTTACTTTTACCCCATGCCTATTTACCATATTTTTCTGGGGACAAATTATAGGCGTAGTATCAAAGCTAATGTTTTTAGTTTTTAAATGTTAATGAATAAAATATTCTATGTACATGCTCATTTTATACATTTTGTTTCCAATTTTGAAAAGTAGGGGAAAATCTCTAGGATTGAGTGAGTTTAAGAGTATTTCCATTACAACAATGAGACCATAAACAATTTTGGGTTATCAGCCTGCAATAATTTACACATCGAGTCAGATATTTTGACATTTTTCAGTGGCTGGTTTGGCATTTTTTTTTTTTTTTTTTTTTTTTTTTTTTTTTCTTTTTTTTTTTTTTTTCTTTTTTTTTTTTTTTTTTTTTTTTTTTGCAAAGTGAATTCTGGCGACCCCGCTGATGACATGAAATATGTAGGCAAGAAGTAAGTGTTCATTTTCCTGGATCACTGGTCGGGACGAAATCAATTATTTATTTTGTGTTCACCATCCCTACTCAATTTTCCTTCGCGCCCTTGGCATACGGGTCAACCTATTATAGGGTTACTAGTCGTTGTAAGCAGAGCATTGGAGAATAATCATAGTTGTCATGGTCCAAAAACTTCTTGATATTGTTATTTTCTTTTAATTTAATTTGTCAATGTTTCCAATATAATAACAAAATAATATGATACATGTAATTATACAAAGCGATTTACTTTCAACATCAAAATCATCATCATCATCATCATCCTCATCTCATCTTCATTCACTCTTCATCATCGCCCTCTTGTCATATTCTCGTCATCATCACTTCATCATCATCACCCATCATCATCATCATCATCTCATCATCTCCATCATCATCATCATCTTTCCCATCACCACCACCAAGTGGGATAAGGCTTGCAATACCATCAAGGTTTGAACTTTTGGGGTTTGAGTCAGTGTGACATTCATTTTTAACTAATCCCCTTTCAAATTAATTAGGTATCATGAAATTGGATATTATCCAACTATGTTACGTGGCTTCGTTTTATATGTCTTGTCGACAAATTGAATATCCAGTCTCTTAAACTGAAACTTGATCACTACAAGTTAAAAATATATTTTTTTTTTATTGTTACACATTATGTCCGTGGCCTCGGTCAGCAGACTATATTTTAGGACTCTATTACAAAAATGGCATTCAACAAAAACAAGCATTGACTTAAGTGACTTTTGCATTTTCACTCGACAGTTGAACAGTCCTGGAAGGCTGATTTCAGAACCACTCAACCCTCAAACGAACGTATTGCTTTAATTAGAAGACACTTACATGAGGGGCCCTCTTATTTGTTTGTGCGTAGGTGGTAGCCGTAAAAATAATAAAGAGTGGAGAAAAAAATATATTATGGTCACAGTGAAAATAAAAAATGTAGAACGTGAGAGTTAAGGTTCTCTTTGATAAATAAGGTGGATCATTTTTATTGATTTGGGAAATACTAATTTTAACATGGCGGGACGCCTTTTCAATGTCCCTAATGATAGGGAGGGAAGTCGTTGCGTGACGTCACACCTACTTTTCCAGTTCTAACAATCCTTGGAAGTGGTATTTAATCAGTCTTCGAAGGACAAATTTAATGAATGGGTTAAATATTAATCATAAGGTGACATAAAAATAATAATATAATTAATAATTGAGCTTTTATATTGCGCAATATCCACTAAACGTGCTCAAAGCGCTTTCAAGGGGTCCCTGGTCAACAGCAACGTTTAACATGTAGGACGGGACATGCCCCTGTTAGGCGATTTACAATTTTTTTTTGGGACAAAGACAACGCTGTTAACGGCCAGGTACTATTTTACACCTGAGTACGGTTTGAACGGAATATGAGTAAAGAGCATTTTCCAAGGACTCAACTAATGCGCCGAGCGCGAGGCTCGAACCCAGGACCTTTCCGATCCGAAAAGCGAGTGTTCATACCACTAGACCACATAAGCCGCATTATTTGCAGGAATGTTAATAGCAGATTCTTAGGATACAGGACGATAAAAGAGTGAGGATGGATGATTTTTTAATTGACGACCAGCATATTATATCTGGGACTAAAAATAAGATGCTATTTCTGTGGAAACCGGGAAGATCGATTACACAAGGTACGTATCCAGTCCTTCGGATGAGTATTTTTTACATTTTCCAATGAGAATTGGAAACCAGTTTTTGACATCCGCACTTTTGTTCCCTAGACCGAGGCCTTCCTAAACTCATAGCCTGACTTTAAAAAAACATGAGCATGATATCCACTAAACGTGCTCCAAGCGCTTTACAAGAGGCCCGCTAGTCAACAGCAACATTTTAACAATATAGGACGGACATGACGCCCGGTTAACGATATTACAATACCTTTTTTTCCGTCAGAGACAGCGCAGTTAAACGGCCATGTACTAATTTTTATACCAGAGTATGGTGAGAAAATGTAAGTTAAAGAGCCCTTTCCAAGGACTCAACTATGACCCCACCTCAGAGCGGGACTCGAACCTAGGACCCTTCCGATCCGGTCGAGTGTCATTATTCATTATTCTGGAAGGTTGTTGAGGAGATGGAATGAGAGGAGGAGTGTGGGTGTGGTGTGGTGTGTGGTGTGGTGTATGGGGTTGGGGGGGGGGGTGGGGGGGGGGGGGTGTGGGTGCGGGGTGTGGGGGGAAAGGGGGGGAGGGGATAGGGGGATGTTTACAAAAGGGGGGGGAAAAGTGGGTTACAGATTATTACTTATTTGAATGGACATAATATCACGGTCACATAAAAAGTGAAGGCTTAAGTGCAGTAAAATCATGATAATGTATCATCATCATCATCATCGTCGCCATCATCCTCATCAACATCATCATCATCATCATCATCATCATATCATCATCATCACCTCCGAAAAAAACTCATTAAAAACGTAACACAACAAACACATCTGACGTTTAATTCTCTCACCATCGCCATCATTATACCGACCACCGAAGATTACAAAACCAAAGTTGTCATTTAACAATAATTCAATCAACACCACAACTGGCAAACAACGTTATAGTGTTTTGTTGGAATAAACACAAAAACTAATAGTCATAGCCAAAAATTGCTTGTATGAAATTTATTGTTTTCGTAACAAAGCAACTAACGAACCGTTCAGCCCCCCATCTCAACCACCACCCCCCCTAAACCCCCCCCCCCCCAAAAAAAAAAAAAAAAAAAAAAAAAAAAAAAAAAAAAAAAAAAAAAAGCAAAAGCAAAAGAAAAACCCCACAAAAAGTTACAAGTTACGTGAAATCCATTTTTTAAAAAAAGAATATAAAAACGTTTCGGGATAAAACCCCGTTTTCAGCCGACAACAAAAAAAAACAACGAATACATAAATTATACGTTACAGTCTATCAGCTCTGTCTGTCTGTGTTTTTTACACACCTTTTCACTTATTTTAGAAGCACAAACTGTTTTTTTTTTCTGTCACAGGTCGCACTTAATTAGATAGAACATAATTTCACCAAGAGGCCCTGCGTCGGGAATTCGGGAAACTTTGGAGGGTAAAAAAAGACGAAAGTCTAATCCTAATTTTCAAAACTCGAGTTTAAAGGTTATGTTTTATTCCAGGCTTTGTTGCGTTAGTATTTTTGTTGTTGTTGTTTTGTTGTTGTTAATAATAGTATTGTTTTGATTTTAAAAAGTTGGTTTTATTATTATGTCATCCACCATCTAGTATCTCATCGGCATTTGACTGAAAGGGCACATTCCGCATCAATACCCGAACCAATATATATATATATATATATTTATATATATATATATATATATAATATATATAATTACATATATAATTATAAATTTTTATATATTTTTTATTCTTTTCTTTATAATATTTTATATATATATATATATATATATATATATTATATATATATTAATTATTAAATATATATTCTTTCCTTTATATATATATATATATATATAAAAGAAAACATTAAAACTCCGGGCATTGTGCTCAATTATGAAAGGAAATGATTGATACATTCTTGCAAAATTTGAGGTAAATCCATTCCAGACACACACAAATACACGCACGCATATTTATATATATATATATATATATATATTTATATATATATTATATATATATATAATGTATATGTGTGTGCGTTGTGTTGGTTTGTGATTTTGTGCCCCCACATATTTTACATTCACAGAATAATTATCATACAAGCCAGCAAATCCTATAGAAGCACGGGAATGCTTTGAACCAATGACTTCAATCACCAATCCCCCCCTTGAAACACAAAACAAGCCCAGACGTCAATTAAGTAAGGTGTTTTAAATACAGATTATTTTTTTTATTTAATCCTCTTCGGGCCTTGAGGCACATAGGGCATCCACCAGACATCTCCATTTTTTAGAATCGGCTGCTTTTGCGGTGGCTGTGATTCCAAGGCAGGCCTACTTCCTTTAATTCTTTCTCCATTGTCCTTCGCCCAGGTTTCCCCTTGGGTCTTCCCCGCTTTCTATTCCCATCTGCTGTCCAAGTACAGGGCTGTCTTGGGAAGTGGCCCTTTTTCCATTCTGACCACATGACCCAGCCAACGCCATCTTCTTTTTATTAAAGGGTTTAATGTAGTGCAGTCAGCTTTCTTTAATAGATCCACTGTTTTTAATTTTGTTATTTTAAAAAACATAGGAATAATAATGGGCATTCTCAGGTATCACCATAGAAACTATGCGTGCTCTGCAATAATAATAATTTAAAAATAAAAATAATAATAATAATAATAAATAATAAATAATAATAATAATAAAATAATAATTTTAATTTAAAAATAATAATATAATAAGAGTAATGTGTTTTATTTTAACACACTTTTTAATAGTTTCCCTTAGATTCACTTAGTTAAGACTTTCTTTTGAAAGGGCAACAAACCTCAACCGAGTATTTGTAGTTTGCCCCATGCCAGTCTTAAAGTCTCATATTACAATCCCTGAGGATTGATAGAACCATAACCTGGTTCGAATTTATATTCATTTTTTCTGTCCAAAATTACAATAAGTACCTAAAAGGCCATGCTTGGGGATATACTATTAGTGTTAATTTTTTAAAGTTGGCTATTTAAATTCGTTTTCTGTCCTTCTTACGGTTTATTGTAGATACTGAAAAAGAAAACGCTTGCGGTCTAATTCAATTTACACGCTTTAGTCATATTTTATAAAAAAAAAAAAGAAACAAAACAAAAAAAAAAAACAAAAACAAACTAAAAAAAACCCCAAAAAACAAAAAAACAATCAAAAAAAAAAAACAAATACAACAAACAAACAAACAAACAAAAAGAAACGCCCCCCCCCCCCCCCCCCCAAAAAAAAAATACAAACCCCAGCGAACAGGCAAGAGAAAAAAGTAACGTCTGCTTTGTAAGTGCTGAGCCTACAAAAGAAATATCTTCTTCCAGACAAAATTAGCAGACATTTCTGACATCAGCAACACCACCAAAACCAACAACCGCAATAGCAAAACTTCAAAAGAAAGTAGCACTAGACGGTCGCATAATAATAATATAATAGTAATAATTAAAAAATTTTTGGCAGGGTGGAGTTTAAAAACAAGCAGCTGGTGTAGGGAAATGGCGTAAATTAAATGGGGTTTTTTCCCAGGCGTGCTGTTCAAAAAGGCTTGTTACCCTTTCATTATCTAAATAGCTCAATATAACACGATGTATTCATGGTATTTGTAGATAAGATACAAAAGGAGACACTCCGATAAAAAGCAAGGTTTATATATATATATATATATATATATATATATAATATATATATATATATATATATATTATTTATATATATATATATTTTAATATATATATATATATATAAAATTTTAAAATCAAAAACCCCCGAAATAATAGTGCTCAACTTTTTGATAAAAGGAAATATTTTTCAAAAAATTTCAAGTTTAATTATTATGATCAACTTCTACAATATTGTTTCGAGGGGATATATCGTACGCGTCGACTGTATCAACGTGTTCCTATTTACAGGTCTGATAACTGAAATTGTTATGGGGTCATTATTTGTAAAGGTCCAATGCCAAATATTATCCATTACAAAAATATCAAAAAAGGGCCCAAAAATTGCGTTCGGCGACAGACTGTAAATATTTGCACCCCGGTTTGTATGTAGCCTATACCTCTACCAGCACAGTGGGTTGTCTTTTTTATATGGTGCATTGCGAAAAGTTACTTTGTATCGTAGGCAATTAATGAGTATTAATATTTAATCCATTCGTGGTTTTCTTTTCTTTGTTGTTGTTGTTGTTGTTGTTGTGTTACTAATATTGCTATTGAAAGGGTAACCCGAAACGTATACATTCAAGCTAAAATTTACCTTCACGATTGCTATCTGCAAATCCCTAAACTCGAAGATCATATTTAAAGACGAAACAATCAAAACCTGGGACTTTGGTTGTTTTTCGATCTTAGAAACCACATGTACTTTACTCTCTTCAATGAAATCTTTTTAAAAAATTTTTTTTATTCAAATTTCATGTTTTAGAATTTATTTCGATTTTAGCGCCAGATTCAATGTCAATTAGATAGTATGAAGATGACGTCACTTAGGTCTTTTTTTATTGTTTTTTGCCATCCGCGTTTATGAGTAATTTTCACTAAATGTATTAACCAGCCTTGACATTTGAAGATTACGTCACTCAAGTCTTAGCCCTTTTAAATA
>NW_027624195.1:0-8595 GCF_034508935.2 Berghia stephanieae | reverse complement strand
GATTTAAAAACTAACGAAATAGGTGAAGGGTAAAGGTTTCAAAATTTTTTACAGCAAGGGTGTAGATAGAAAGATTGAATGTAGAAATTAAAAAAAAGTTGGACGTAAAAGCAAAAAACACATTTCTGGGTAGCCCCCTTTCGAAAACATTAACAAGAAAAAAATTGGATTTCAATTCACTTCCCCCCGCAATGAGCAGCGGGTTTAAACAAAGAAAATCGATATTTTTATTTTTCCCATGTGGCTAGAACTTTTTACTGTCATTGATCAGAAATGTATAAAAGTAAAACACGTAAGGTTATAAGTTTTTCTTTTGGGATATATTTTATTCGTGGATTAGATTTAAAAGGGGGTCCGCATTTTTCCGATAGGTTGAAAGTTAAAAGTTACTTGCTCTTAGGGGAAGTGACATTGTGTTTAAAAGCCTTTTTGGGATAGAACTTTTATATTAAAAATGTAATGGCTGTTTAATTTCTTACGATTTAAATGTGAGATAACTGATTTGAAAAATGTTGTCCGTTTTGTATTTATTCTACTGGTTTAGTTACATTAAAACCCAAATAAGTGATACCCATTACAATTATTAAAAGAAAAACAAAACCGACATCGGAAATGGATTTAAAAATAGTTTTAAAGACCCGCAAAGGATTAAAGAACAAACAATAGTATGTTTGTTAATGTTAAAAATTTGATACGACTTTTATTACAGTATTTCAAACAACCCCCCCATGAAATAGCTCAAAATAACTTCAAACCAACAACACTAAAAGGACTAAAAATTTTTTTTTAAAAAAAAGGGAACCCTTCAAACGCCTTTGTTTCCCCCCTGTCTTATCCCCCGGGCTTGGGGGTTTTAAGTGTAATTTGGTGCCCTGGAAACCCATCCTTTTTGAAGGTTTAAGAAATTTAAAAATAATAAAGGGTTTTTTTATTTCCCCTTTTTTTTTTATTTTTTAATTTTTTTTCTTTTTTCTTATTATTCTTGGGTTTTTAAGGGGCCAAGTGTCTTTTAAACCCCTTAAAAAAATTTTAAAAAAAAATTTAAAAACATTTTTTCTTGCCCCCATTACATTTTCTTTAAAGGAAAATATGTTTGAGAAGGTTTTTATAATATAAAAAAAACATCTCCGTTTTCCAAAGTATATTTGGTTTGTGGTTTTTTTTTTTTGCCCTTTCCTGATTCAAAGAGGAATCGTGGTGGGCATAATCGGGGAGGCCCCCCGTTATCAAACGAACTGGAGGTTTTTTTTAAGGAGGATTCGGAGTAGAGCTTTCCCCTCGTCGGAAATTGAATATTTTTCTGAAACACAAATTGGGTTTTTGGGATTTAGAAAGAATTATTTAATTTTTTTTTTTATAGGTATGTTTCCTTATATGTCGGTTTTAGTTTTGTCGGGTAAAATTGGTCCCCCAAAATCCAGATGGTCTGAAGCGAACGAATTTGCAGATTTTTTGGGCTTTTAAAAAAATTCCAAATTGCGCCGTTACCCAAATGCTTAAAAGCGAGCTGAAAAAATTGGGCTCAAGCGATTGCGTTTTTTTGGGGGTTTGGGTTGATCTAATAACAGTAGACACCGCCCTAACCCTCAATGTTACCCCCCTTAAAGTTTTATCTTTGGGGGTTAAATTTACTTTCTTTTTTTTGTGCCACCCAATCTTACAACCCCAAACTCTGTTGTTACTCAACAAAATTCCCAAAAGCCCCCGCTTGCTTAAGTGCTTGGAAAAATTTTTTGTTTTTTAACTGGTAAATTTTTTGAGCGGTTCGCGCATTTTTTTTTTGTGTTTATTGTAATGGAAAAAAATTTTTGTTTTCGTTTTTTTGTCCCCGGGCCCCCTTTTTAAACGAAATTTTGGCGACCCCGCGATTTCTTCAGCCCTTGTTCTCTTTTTTTTTATGTTTTCCCTTTTAAATTTTCTTTTTTCTTTTTTGTTTTTGCTGTCTAAAAAATATTTCGTTTTTTTTAATTAAAAAATAGTAATGGGGAAGGTTTTGGGTTTGATGTTTTGTTTTGTAAGGAAATTTTGGCCCGGGGTCCGTTGTGGCCCTAGTAAGTCGGGGTGTCAATGGCTGTGAATACGTTTAAAAAATCCGTACCAGGATCTAAAATTTTCTATTTATTTAAAATTTTTGGGGAAAACCTAATTTATACAAAAAGTTTTTTAAAGTTAGAATAAAATTTTCATCCGGTTAAAAAAGTGAAATTATCAATCATATAAAATTTTAATCCAGAAGAATAGAAATTGTTGTTAACCTCCAAAAAAAGAGGTGTGAAAAATCAGCCTTTCCGCGAAGTCAAACCCTTCCCGGTTCAATCCCCCCTGAGTTACATCCAAAGTCGGGGGTTTTCTCTCATTAGATATTTCCCCCTGTCCAGGGGGCACCCCGGTTTTTCCCCCTTGTTTACATTTCGTCTTTTTCGATTCTTTTCCCCCTAATTTTTAAATCAGGGTACAAGGTTTTCCCCCTCAAAATTGATTCCTTATCGGGGTTTCTCCAGGACCCCCATTCATTGGCCCGGTCAAACCCCAATTTGCTCCCAACCCCCGGGGAAATTTTTGTTTTTTAAATTTGGTTTTTTTAAAAAAAAAAGGACCCATTCTTTTTCGGTGCTCGAAAATAAGCAATCCTTTTTTCAGTCAGCTTGGAAACAGAGTTGGACTCCTTTGGAAATTTTGTCTGAAAAAAAAATGTTGAATTTTTTTTTTGAATTTTTAAAAAAATCCCTTCCAAAAAAATAAAAAAAGGGAAAAAATGACTTTTTAAAAAACAATACCCACAAACTTATAAAATCTAAAAATTTTGAAAAAATTTGCAAAAAAGGGCCGGTTTTTGGGGCCCAAGTGAAAACCGGGGATTTTTTGCGGATTTTTTCGATGAAAAAAAATCTTTAAATTCATTTATTCCATCCTTCAACATTTTTACCAAATTAAATTTCAAGAACCAACTTTATGGTTAAATAGATTTAAACGAACATAAGTGCTACATGAAATGCTATTCACCCCCTTTCTGTAATAGGTATATAATTTAACTGTTTTATGAATTTTTTTTTTTCCCATTTGAAGTGGTATTGTCGGGTTTTAAAAAAATCGAGATCATTTGTGGGAAAATTTATTTTTGAGGGAGTGGTCTAGGGGTATTTCCTTTGGGGAAGGCCCGGGGTTCGACCTCGCTCTCCCATAGTTGGTTTTTGGAAAAAGTTTAATAAATTCTTCCCCGTACTAGGTGTAAAATGAAACTGCCCCTTTAAACGCGTTTCTTTGTCCGAATATTGAAAATATGCCAAACAGGCTCCCCCCACCCAAAGTTAAATGTTTCTTTGACGGGGCCCCTTGAAAGGGCCTTGAGCACTTTTAGTGGATATTGCCCCTATAAAAGCTAATTATTTTTTATGAAGGTTATCAAAATCCGATTTTTTTTTTTCCCACAAGTGAGAGTATGTGTATTTTCTTGGCCCGAGAGGAATTGTTTTTTTCCCAAGGGAAATGTAAGCTTCCTCTATAAAGTATTCCCATTTTAAATAATTTAAATATCACGGTACGGCTTTATTTTTCCCAGAAGGAATAAATTTTTTCCTAAAAAATGAAATGTAAAGCTTTATTCTCAAGTACAAAAACACTGTGGGTGTTTATTTTTGGAAGGGGGAATTTTGATCAAATGTACTTTTTTAAAGAAATATAAAATAAAAACCAATAAGGGATATGTGAGGCAAAAAAAAAATTTTAAAAGGATTGAAACTTTATTTAAAAATTTTGAGGGAGAAAAAAATCCGTAATAATTAAAAAATTCTGTCTAAAAAAAAATAAGTGAGTGAAAAGACGAAGCCATGAAAATAAAAAATTTTGGGGTGATGAAGTTTGAAACCCACGCTCGACTGCTACGGGCCCGTTTTCCGTCACAGGGGGCCCCAAACATTTCCCCATAACCACCACCCCAATAAAAAAAATGGGATCAAAGTGTAATATTTTGGTACTTGAATTTTTGGTCTAATTTTATATAATATATATTTTTTTTATATAATATTATAATAAATTTTTAATATTTGTTGAAAAAAAAAACGCCCCGAGTTTGTGCCACAAAAATCAAGGGGGTGTAATTTTTGACAAAAATTTGTTTATTTACTGGATTATGTCCCCTGACTTTGTTGCTGTAATAGGTTAAGTCCCTTTTTAAACCCAAAAGGGAAAAAAGTTCTCCCTGTCATTTTTTAACTCTAAAACATAAGATTTTTGCCCGCTTTTGTTGTGTTCTCAAACACAAAAAAATACAGAAAAAATTTAGACATTCAATGAGCTAATTTGGGTGGTATTTAATTTAAGAGAAGTGAGTGGCAAATTTTTTTTATTAATTAAAAAAAAATTTTTTGTGGACATAAAATCCATAAGCAAAAGAGAAAAAAAAAACTTTGGTGTTTAGGATTTGAACCCCCGGCCAGATGACTACAAACCCCCTTGGCCCCCGAAAAAAAGGAAGGCGTTGCATTGTTTATGGAGGAAATTTGATTACTTTACTTTTGCCCATGCCCCCTTATTTGGAGAGCGCTTTGACAATTCTTGATTGTTTTTAAAATTCTTTTTCCCTGGGGACGGGCTGGCGATTTATCTCTGTTTCCCAAAATTTTTTTTGGATATTTTTGTTTCATCTGGGGGTTGAGGTTTTATTTACTATTGTTATTTTTCGTTGGGGGCCTTTATGTATGTTATTTCCCCTTGGTTAGAATAACGCCTTGGAATATTTTGTTTTCCCCTTTAAAATAATAAGTAAAAATTTTTCCATTTGTTTTAAAAACCGAACCCTAGCGGTTTTTTCGCATTTTTGTGAGCGATTGAGAAATTAATAGAAAAATTTTGTTTGGGAAAATAGTTTTTTTTTTAAGCATTGTAAATGGATTGGGCGAGACAGAATGATTGCCTAAGGGGGTGTTGCTTTCTTCGGGGTTTTTAACGAACGGGAAATTGCCTGTGGTTTTAAAAATTCTATTGGCGTGTTGACGGAGAAAAATTCTGAGGCATTTTTTTTTGTTTGGCTTAACAAAGATTGTTGGCTTTTTTTTTGGGGTATTGGGGAAGTTCTTAATAAAATGTGAAATTGTATTTCGAAATCTTTTGACTACTTGGCAGGGAATCGAAAGTTGGATAAAACTTTTAAAAAGGCAATGTTTTCTGAAAGGACTTGAGGATGGATTAGCTTTCTATTTATTTTGGTGGGGAGAATAACAATGTGAAATTAAATGTAAGCTTCATTTAATAAAAAAAAACAGATAATGCGGATTTGGGTACCCGTATATCAACGAACGGGATAAAAAAACTACAGATGAATGAGAAATGTGATAGTGGCGTTGTAAAAGTGAATAAAAATAGTTATTTTAGTAAAGTATTTGTTTTGTCCAAAATTAGGGCATTGCATTTGTCCCGTTTTACCGATACATAAAAAAAAAAAAATATTATGAAAATGATAAGAACATCGGGCATTTTTTCTTTCCCCATATTTTTTCCCCTTTCTTTCCTTCTCTTCTCTTTTTCTATTTTTTATAAATATTATTTTTAAATTTTTTTAAAATATTTCAATTAAAATTTTTATTTTAAACTTCGAATATTGTTTGAGCTTGCTCTAAAGGAAGAATTATTTATTTATATATATTATATATTATTTTTATTTTCCAAAAATGTTGGAGTAGTCTACATCGTGTTTCGGGCCTTTTCAGCCATCCCCCGGCTGTGTTTTAAAGAGTTTGGTTTTTTTGTCTGTTGTTTTTTGTTGAGGGGTTTCCCGGTTTGTAGTTGATTAGAAAGACTTCCTGTGTGGAAAAGTTTTGTAAACCATTTTTCCGTTGGTGGCTTCATGGGGGGTTTTGTTATGTATATTCTCTTAGGCATAGACATTGTTTGATTTTGGTGTGATCCTTTTGCTTAGATTAATTTTCTTGAATTGTTCTAGTTTGTTGTCTTTTAATTTCCAAAAAAAACAACAAATTAAAAAATATTCCAAACAAAAATTTTGAAAATCCGTAGAAGCAAACAAAAAAAAATGTTTTGACTTCCCGAATACATTGAATAAACCCAAATTTTTCCCAAACCCGTTCAAAAACCAAACAACATTGCTACTTAATTAAACGCAACGCCCCCATTTCCCCGTCATTGAAAAAAAAAAGAGAAAGCACTGAGTGTTTAAAATTTTTTATTTTTATTTTTATATATTATATATATATATATATTAATATATATATTGGGTTTGGGGTTTGTGGTAGAATAATAAATTTATATTTTAAATGTGTTTGATACAATTTTGGGGTACGGTTAGTGCAAAAAAGATTAATTTTTAATATAAATAAAATAAAATATTTATAAAAATTTATACACACCTCATGACGCAAAAAAAAAACAAAAAAAAGATGAAAATGTATGCATTGTGATTTGAATTCGTAAAAAATCTAAGGGATGTCTTTTCCCCTGACAAATTCTTTCGTTGTATTTATGATTAGTCCCTGTTTTGTTGCTGTTGTGGTTTAAACCCCTCTTTTTAGAAACAAAGGGAACAAGTTTCCTTTTTTATTAATCTTTAATTAATACAAAGATAAAAATCAAATTCCCTTTAAATTTGAGAATTTTTAAAGGGTTTATTTTATAAAAGCATTTTCAATGTTCAATTTTGTTGTTGTCTGTTTTTTTCCTTTTTAAAAAAATGTAAATTTTGTATCAAGTATTTATTTGGACCCTGTAGATCGAAACCTTTTGACTTTTTTATTATTTTTAAAAAGGTGGAAATAACCCAAGATGTCTAGCGTCGTAAAAATAATAAGCTTAAAAAATGTCTTTTGTAAGTTTTTAAAGTTAATTTGTAGGGTGGGAAAATCTACTCGGCTTTTCAATATTTCCTTTTTTTTTTTGGATTGTTTCCTATCTGTTGAAACTGTTTTTTTTAGCAAAAATTTTTTTGGTTTGGGTTTTTTTTCTGATCAAAAATTGTTATTTCCATATTTTTGTACTGGGGCCCAAAAACCTTTTAAGTATTACAGCGGCTTTTAAAAAAAACAATTTTTGAGTACCTTTTTCTAATACATTTTTTTTCTTTACTTTATGTGGCCTTTTTAGTGGTGAAAATTTATACCTGGGATATAAATGAAATATAAAAAATTTACCAACTAAAAGGAATGTATCGAAAATGTTAAGTTTTGATAAGAATAATGACTCTCGCTAATTTGTGATTTCGCGGTCGATTTTCGGTGAAACCCCCATTTTTCCATCATTCATTCCCTTTTCAATCGTTTTGGAAAGGGTCGAGTTACCCTCGTTGGCATTTGTTTTTGTTTTTTAAAGTCTTTTTGAATTCCAGACCGATTAAAACATAAAAAAAACAAAAAAACGTTTTTTTTGGGTTTAGCGGGAAAAAAATAAAAAAAAGGAAAAAGTGAAAAATCACTGCCATGTCCTAGATTTTTTTTAAAAAATAGGTTTCCTTTGTATTAAAGGAAATTACAGAAATCAGAAAAATTCATGTCAGCATTTTGCAACAAAATCAACCTTTGGGAAAATTGTGATGCTTTAGACGATTTTACAAAGGCAAGGTCGTGACAAAAAAAAAAAAATATGAGAGACAATAGATAGATAGATAATAAAAGGAGAGGGGGAAGGGAGAAGGAGAGGGGAGGAGAGGGAGAGAGGAGAGAGGGAGGGGGAGGAAATTTGTAAAAAGAAAAAAGGGCGGAGGTTTTAAAAAAAAAAAAAATGAGAGTAGCACTAATATTTTATTGCGTACCTAACTCCTACTCCCTGATCGTTGATGATTTACCAAGGGGCGGATGAGGCAAAAAGAGGGAAAAAAAGAGAGAAGAAGAGGAAGAAGAGAGGAGAGAGAGAAAAGAAAAGGGAGGGAGGGGGGGGAGAGGAAGGGGGGGGGAGGGAGGGGGGGGGAAGGGGAGAGAGAGAGAGAAAGGAAAGGGGGGGGGGAAGAGGAGAGAGAAGAGAAAAAGAGAAAATGTGAGAAAGCAATCTGGAAAAAAAAAAAATTAGTATGGGGGGGGGAGAAAGAAGAAAATGGAAAAAAAAAAAAAAGAAAAAAGAACAAAATTAATAAAAAATGTTGTGTGTTGTGGGTTTTTGTGTGTGTGGTAAATGAGAGAGAGAAGAAAAAGGGGGAGAGAGAGGGGAGAGAGGGGGGGAAAAAGGGGGAGAGAAAAAAGGAAGAAAGGGGAAAAACAAAAAACAGTACAGAGGAAGAAAAGGAAAAAAAGAAAAAGAAAATGAAAAGAGGAGAGAGGAAGGAAAAGGAAGAGGGAAGGGAAAAAGTGTGATTAAAAAAAAAAGGTTTTTACAGGAGAGGGAAAGGGGGAAAGTGGGTTTTGTGTGTGAGAGAGAGAGAAAAGAAAGGGAAAGCGAGAGAGGGGGAGAGAGAGAGAGAGAGAGAGGAGGAGAGGAGGAGAAGAGAGAAGAGAAAAAAAGCAGAGAAGAAACGAAAAGAAGAGAAACGACGGGGGAGAAAGAAAATGGAGTAATAATTTAAAAAATAAATTTCATTATCAGTGGCAATACATCACTTTTGTGAACTAACATTAATCACTCAATCCCAAACCGTATTCCGTAGTTTACCCCGGTTTT
>NW_027624194.1:0-8597 GCF_034508935.2 Berghia stephanieae | reverse complement strand
ATCCATAACACACCCCCCCCACCCCTCCCACCCCCAAAAACCCTTTTTAAACACCCCCCCAAAAAAATATACCCCCCAAAATTTCCACCTAAAACCTTTAAACAAAACAACACCATAAAAACAATTAACTTTCAATTCTACAAACCCAAAATTTTCAACATTTACACTAACCCTTCATAAACCTTTATTTAAAAATACCCACTCATTTTCCCCAACAAACCCCCCGGGGGGGGCCCAATCGGAAAACCAAAAACCCCCTACCCCCAAACCCCCCAAATTTTTTTAAAAATTTTTAAACAAACTACAAACCAATCCACAAAAAAACCTCTAAAACCAAATTTTAATCCTATTATTCACTTCCAACTAATTTTAAAATTTCACTATCTTTTAAATAATTAAAAATTTCAATTTTAAATTAAAAACCCCTTTTCAAACCCATTTTTTCTTTAACCCCCCTTTTTTTCCCCCAAAAAAAAAAAATTTAAAAAAAAAAATCCCCAAACCCCACTTAAAACCCCAAAAAACAAAAAATTTTTTTTTTCATTAAAAAAAAATTTTAAACATTTTCTTCCTTTAACTTTTTAACAAATTTTTTCAATTTCCACACCAAAAATTTTTTATAAATTTTTTTTCCCCAAAATTTTTTAAAACCCCCTTTTTAACTTCCATACAAAAATTTTTATTTTACCAAAACATTATCAATTTTTTATTTTAAACAAAAACCCAAAAATTTTTAAACCCTTTTAAATCTTTTTTTCCCCAAATTAAAAAATTTTAAACCGGTTTTTACAAAAAAACCCCCTAAATCCCACTGGAAAAAAAAAAAACCCCTTTTACCCCCCAAAATACCCAAAAAAAAATTTTAACCCTTAAAACACTTTCCCCCCCCCCCAAAAAAACAACCCCAACTCCCCCAAACCCCAATTTACCACAAACCCAAAAACCTTTCAAAAAAAAATTTAAAAACCCTTTTTTTTTCCACCTCCCCCTTAATCCACCCCAAAACAATTTTTTACCCCCCATTCCCCCAAAAAAACCCCCCCCCCCCTTTTCCCCTTTTTTTCCCTTTTTCCTTTCCCTTTTTTAATAGCAAGCATTGTGCAAGTTAAAGTGAATGAGATGTTGATTGAAGCCGTGTCATTTGGTCCAATCAGATCTGCCTGTCCTATCCATTTCCAACTCCCAAACAAAAAATTTGTTTCACTGTGGGGTTCCGACTTCCATAATGGGCAGGGACGGACTCGTTCGTCCTTACTATCCCCCTATGTCTGTTTACACTTGTTTCTTCCTGTCGTTGTCTCGGATGGATTACTTTGGTTTTGTCAGGACCTGCGGGAGGGAAACAGCTCAAAGTGTATAGTATCGAGTTTTGGGAGTATATTACTTTCCTTGTAAATCACTCTGTCTGTTATGCTCTGTTATTGTTTTGTTTACATATTATTTATGCTTTTTAAACATATAGAGTGTTCCCTCTTTGTGGCACCTGTGCTTGGGATCTAATGAGACGTTTAGGTGATCTCCACTCAATCTAATACAGTGATAGTGGGCTCTTGGAATCTACTGTTTCCTATTTAAACAAATCCCCCCTTTGCTTACTTTTCTTGGGAGGCTTCTAAGTGTAGGTTCGAGAACTTTGTACTATCCCATTTCTTCCTTTTTACTGGCGCTTGACCTTAATGTGTTGCAAGCGCCGTAAAAAACCCTTAAAAACAAAACCAAAACAAACCAAGTCCATTCCATGGTATTCAAAACAACAAATCACTCCTCTGGCCTGGTCCCTTCTATCTCTGATTCTTAACCGGGGTCGTCAGGTGTCTAACAGGGATCGGGACTGCAAAAACATTGGGCGCAGCGGATCAACTGGGGAATATTTTTTGCGTCGTTTGCAGTCACCAGGTTATTTACCTGAGCGCAGCCCTTCTGAGGATGGAACCTTCCAGAGGTAGGAAATACGTTGTCGCGGCATTTCACCTCTACGCACGACGAGATTGGCTTCGACACTATGGCCCATGAAAGCTCTTAATCTTAGGACTACGTACTTTTAGACAATTTGGTGTACTCACTGGAAAATGCATCTCTTGAGAGGATAACCACAGATATTAAACATATACTCTGGCTCCCCTAAAAGGGTTTTGTTAATGGTGTCTCCGCTAAAAACATTTTTTTAAAACCAAATGTCTCCTTAAAAGCTACAAAAACACTGAGTAACAACAGTAGGACCGGAGTAATTTCTTCTATATAACCATTGTGATCATCAAGCATCAAATTGTGATTCATAAATCAGGGTATTTAGACGTAGGGCATCAAACCTATACCTCATTGAACAAAATTTGAACAGTTTAATCATTGAACAGACATAGCTTTGAGCCTCAATTGGTGCACTTTTCACAGTGCACACTTAATAGTGGATTGATACTTAATATATACTATATAATATATATATATAATATATAATATATATATATAAATACTATTATATAATAATATAATATATTATATATATATTATATATATATATAGGTATCTCACTATTAAGGTTCGACCACGGTGAAATGCCCCAAACCCAATTGAGGACAACAGCATATGACTTTGGTTCAAATTATTTTAAACTGTTCAATCTTTGTTCTAATGAGTATAGTTTTGATTCCTACCAATGATTTTAGAACACAATTCTAATGCTTGATGTTCACAAATGTATATAAAATATTACTCGGTCCACCCTAATTTTTACTAGTGTTTTTTCGGTAGGCTTAAGGATACATTGGTAAAATCATTTTTTAGGGAGACCCATTAAAAACCGTTTATGGGAGCCAGTATATGTTTAATATGTGTATCCTAAGAGTAGCTTATGCAATGAGGCTACCACCAAAATGTCTAAAATAAAGTAAGTCCTAAGATTAAGAGCTTCATGAACCATACTGATGTCGAAGCTTATCCAGTAGTGGGTAGAGTGAAGCTGGCCAGAGCAACGCATTTACTACTCCTGGGAAGGTCATCCCAGCCAGAGGGGCGTCTCAGAGGAAATAACTGGGACGCAACACGCAAAAAAAAGATTTCCCAAGTTGCGCCGTGCGCCATTGTTTTTGCAGTCCCGACCTATTAGAAACTGACAACCCATGGTTAAGATGAGTAGAATAGAAGGGACAGCAGAGGAGTTTATCTGTTGTTTTGTTGTTTACACCTAGAATGGACTTGGTTTGTTTGTTTGTTTGTATGGGTCTTTACGGCCTTGCAACACATTCAGGTGTGAATATCACGCCAAGTAAAAGGAAGAAATGGATACGTAAAAAGTTTTTTTAGTTCCCTGGAACTGACAATGAAGAACACAAGAAAAAGATAAGGCAAAGGATTTGTTTCAAATTAGGAAACAGTAGATTCAAGACCACTATCAAGTACTCTAGTTTTAGAATCACTAAACGTCTCATTCAGACACAAGCACAGAGTCCAACAAAGAGGATACACTCAAAGTTTACAAAGCATAAATAATATGTAAACAAAACAATAAAGAGCTAATAACAGACAGATGATTATACAAGGGAAAAAGTAGAATGCCTCCTAAAACTCGAACTATACAATTTGACTGTTTTCCCTCCAGACCAGGTCAGACATAACCAATATCCATCCCATCGCCCGAGACAAACCACAAAAACAAGTTGGGAAAAACAGACATAGGGGGATAGAAGACGCAACGAGTTGCCAGGGTTCGAATCCATATTTGTGGCGATGCAGAGTCATTGTAAAAGTCTCATTTACAGTCTCACTTGTGTTAATTGGAGTACGTTACTGAATTGTAACAACGTTGTTCGTGTCCATATAAATGTACTACCAGCTGCACGTTGAGCTCATTGTGGGTTTTATGATACATCAAGCTCGTGTAAAATTACATTTACATTTGACCGAAAAATGATACATAACGATAGAAGTCTACAAATCATATTGCAGGTTTATTTCAGTTCCAAAAGCCATCACAAACATTCATCCACTGTATCACATAAGTCTTTGGTCACCAAATAAAAGCATGAAGTTTGCTATGTGTACAGTGCAACATAAAAGGATAGAAACAGTTTTACTGATAAAACCCTCAAATGATAACAAACCAATATGTTGTTGCTGGTAAGTTGCTTAATTGCATTTGTTAAAAAGCATAAACTGTGAAGCAAAAGTGTTGAAAATCGTTTGAATAAAGTTTAATGCAAAAAAAATAATTCTTAAGCACTTTATGCCGTTCTAAGCTGTCGTTGCTGCATTTTTTTTCATTATTAATTATTATTATTCTGATTAAGGATGAGGGGATAAAGAAAGAATGAAATTAAATGCACAGAGGTGTCATTTCTTGACAGTCACCTCTAAAGATTGCAACTCTTAAAATTATCATAAAAAGAATAGTGAAATTTTACATTAGGTATCTAGAAAATGCTGAACATAAAGCTACATTGGCCAATTAAGTTAGGGTTAGTAGAAAGACTTTTTATTCTGCCATATCTGATTCTTTCAGATAGTTCTACATAGCTGCCAACTTTTCAAAAATAAAATAAGGAACGCTCATTTGCCCGGGATGAGGGGCGATGTGTGCCGAAGCCCCGCCCCCCCCCCCCCCCCCCTTCATCGAATCGCAACATATAAAAGTCAGCCTTTTTAATTACTATTACTAACACTAACAAGTTTGAGATGACAGAGGCTAGTCCAAATGTTGCTCAATTATCGGGTTTAGTACCAGCACATTTGAATCGTTAAAATGACACTTTCCACAATGATTGTTGTTTTGTTTTTAAGGGTTTTACGGCGCTTGCAACACATTTAGGTTATATCAGCGCCAGTAAAAAGGAAGAAAATTGGATAGTAAAAAGTTCTAGAATTACAGTTGAAGCATCCAAGAGAAAGTAAGACATAGGGGAACTGGGAACAAATAGGGATCAGATGTAGATTCCAAGAGCGTATCACCAATGTACTTAGTTTGAGATCACCTATAAGTCTTATCCGGACACAAGAACAAAATCCAACAAAGAGGAACACACTCAAATGCTTACATTATACATTAAAAAATAACAAATATAGTAATAATACATAACAGAGAGATGATTTACAAGGAAAAAAATATCATCTCCCAAAACAATAAATATGCATTTGACTGCTTCCCTCCCAGCTAGGACTCCGGCGAGGGCCAGGAAAAAAACAAGTAATCTCATTCCAAGACAAAGACTGAAAGCATGTTGGAAAACAGATATAAGGGGATAGAAGACACAGTGTGTACCTCCCTGCCCGCTATGGGAGCTTTCCACAATGAGATCAAAAATTCAGAACGGACAATATAAAGAAAGAATTCAACTGCCTCAACTTTGATAAGGACCAATACACAAGAAGCACAATTGTAAAATAAATGAAATAACTTAAGATGGTTAGAAATGCATAACTACCAACCTGGTACATCACTTGAGAGGGCGTTTTGGGGTAAAAATTAGGTGAGTTCAGATAAAAAGTAGACGATTGCATATATGTTTTCTTTCATGCAACATAATGGTCTTTAAGTAGTATACTATAATAGTAGTTATAGTAAAATGCACCTCTAAATATTAGAGAATTCCTACTTCTTTACTTTGACAAGATAAACACACCTAAAAATGGAGTATACTTATTTTTCTTGAACCTAAACCGTTACAAAAGCTTGCTTGAAAAAAAAAAATTAAAATCAGATGAAGATGTTTTTAAAGGGATTAAATTTATATATTTCATAAATTAATAAAGGGAAATAATCATTGTCATCTTTAATCAATATAAGCAATTGATTTTCTTATTGAATACCTTCCAATCAAAAAGGTGGATTTAATTTTATTCTTAATTAAAATAATATTTGTAACAAATAGTGAAAGTATCAATACTGTCTTAGAATATTCAAAGTATATCGAGGCTAACATCCATATCCTATGCAAATCTCCAATACATTATGAAAGGTTTGAGTAAAATACAGGCGTCATATAAACGAATGGAACTTTTTTAATTGTTGAAAATCATTTATGATAGAGGCATAATTCAAATTAAAGAGCTACACAAATGGAGATTATGCTCTCACTGGACACCAATAATAATGATAATAATAATAACAACAATAGTAGTAGTAGTAATAGTAATAATAATGGATCAATAATAATAATTCATTAGGCTCACATGGCTTTTTTACCACAAATTAGTCAAAAATTACAAAATACGGATTTTGAACTAAAAATAAGCACTTACGGACTCAGGAAGTCAAATACGGAACAAATCCGTTTTTAACAGAACGGTTGGCAGCTATGGTTCTACAAAGCATTTGTCTCTCAAGCTGAGCAAATGAATGTTCATATAATATAAAAAAGGATATTGCAATGATGAACAGATTGTACTATATAAAGATAAAACGTTTTTGTAAACCCCCAAAATATGTCAATAACACTATACAATACAATGAATGTAATACAAATCAAATTCATGATTGTCATTACACCGATTGAAACGCTCTTTCCCTTCTATATTTATTTCTTTCATTAAAAATCTTTGTCTTCACCAAACTAATTAGTGTACCTTCAGGGATTCCTTTTTGTGAAAATACCCTGTGGTGTTTTAAGAACAGAATAATTTCAGACTTTCTAGGTAATGATCCCCTTGAACCATGTGCTGAAACATCTTCGACAAAGTTTTTAAAATATGACTTGACTCTATCTGTATCCTCATCTGACCATGACATGTATCTCCGATTTTTGCTTGAATTCCTCTTGGGTTCAGTTTGTTTTGAAGAACACGTAAGCTGATTTGGCACTCCTGCTTCACCATCAAATATTTCTTCTTGATTTGCAGCTGTTACTATGGATGTTCCAAAATTTGCATTTGAGTCTCTATTCACTACAGAGTCATTTGTTTCAATGTTACAATTTCCTTCCCCAGTGACCGATGCTGAGTTATCAATTTGACCCAAAAAATGACCAACTTCTGTTATTTCTCGTATTGCAAGTGGACACTGATAAATGTTTTGATTGATTGATTCACTGTGTCCCATATGTCGATAGAAGACATCTCTCTCGTGTTGTGGGACATCAAGTAAGGCAAATAATGTCGAAGCTCGGTGCCTGAATTTATCAGCTATTAACAACTGGGGTTTCTCTAAATCCTTTACTAAGGAAGTGACATATTTGATGGCAATGTAACCACTTACATGATCTTTGGATATTCCTGTATTTGGAAAAAGAAATGGGTTGTCTGAAATATCAACAGCTTTACGCTCCTGTGCAAGTTTCCTTAAAGGCTGAATTGTGTCATTGGGTATCAACACAGGGACCAACATCTTGCTTCCCTTTCCAGACTGATAGGCCAGCTTATACTTCTCAAGTAACGCTTTTTCCAGAGGATCAGTGACATGTTGTACAAGCTGGGGATCAACCCATACACCTGAATCTGCATCATTCCAGTCTTTTAACAACATCCTTGCGGGTTCTCCGCCTCTCCTCGCATTAAACATTGTAAGCCTAGCTACGATGACATTGCGAAGCCTAACAAACATATGTGAATCAAATAATTGATAATCATCCTCACAAATACGGACCATCTCTTCAGTAATAAATTGCCGTAGCTTCTTTATATCATTCTCTAATGGCATCTCTTTGGGTTTTCTCAAATTTGTTCTCTTTGCTTCACATTGAACTCTGGCTGTAAAAAAAATACTATCCCAATTATAATCCAGGACAGCTTTGAACAAATCTATCTCTGCGGATTCTTCCATTTTGTTTTGCATTATATATTCCCCTTTTAAGAAATTAATTAACTTTTTCAATATAAATCCAATTGAAAGCTTCAAGCCTGCTTTCAATGTCCCATCCTCTTTCAAAGTCATTTCAGAAATGGTTTGCGATATTTCATTAAAGTTACAACGCTTCACCACGTCCTCTCCAGAGAAAGAAGGTTGATTTGTTCTCTTCCTAGTTTTTAAAATCAAATTTCCTAAGATGCGTAAATCACTCATTATAACTTTTCTCTCCTTCTTTGAACTTTTACTCCACAATTTTGTTCCTAACAATACTATAGCTTTGTCTGATCGACACAAATTTCCCACTTCATCATTCCGAAATTTGTCAAGAATATTCTCCTTTATTTCTTTACTTGCATTGGGAGCCACGGGATAAAATTTTACAACCCCAGTACACAGAGCATGCTCAGTACTACATTTCTTTTTGTGTTCATAAACCCTTCGTCCAGAGTAAAACCCCTTACAGCCAGCACACATAACAACTTCATGTGACCTTGTGCTCTCTCACGCATAACTATTGAATTGTTTCTAGTGTTTGAATAAAAAATGCCCTTTTTCTTGAGATACTCCATTGTTCTATCCCTTTCCTTTACAGGCTGTTTCATGGCCTCTGTAACTTCTGTCTCATCTTTGTGTTTCCTCATCAAATGCCTTGAGAGTTTTGTTTGCAACTGTCCACAGTATGGACAGGGTCTCCTTGGCTTTTTGTATTTCTCTGGAAAAAAAAGAAGAAAATAAAGCACATCATGCTATGAACTATGAAAATAAATCAATAGACAGATCGTATGCACATCAGCTACATGACAGCGATAGAGAGGAATAGCAT
>NW_027624193.1:0-8599 GCF_034508935.2 Berghia stephanieae | reverse complement strand
TCAAGTACATTAAGGTAACCAAGGGACACTCAAGTAGGTTTTGGGCCACATATTATGGATTGAGATATATGTGATATTCAAGTAGCGCATAGGCAACCCAAAACGCTTAAGTTAGCAAACAAAAAATTAACAAATTCTATTTCATTTGATTCATATATTTTTATTTTCAAGTAACACACGCAAAAAATAGAGTAGGTTCCACGATGGACGTCATTTTCTTGGCAGAAAAAAACCTCTATTTTGACAAGACCGCCCACACAACCCCTTTCTCACACCTCTACCCCAGGACAACCTGTACAGTTTTACACCCTGAGACACATAAATGGCTCCTGCAACTGTTTAATGCGCCAAATTCAGAATGATCCCAGATAATATGTTCTCGACGACGCGAACGGGACCAACTTCCGAAGAACAGACAACACATCAGAAGAAATACCTGCCTCTTCCGCCGTTGCCCCAGAGGAATATCAGAAAACTATCGGTATTCCCCTCTACGAAGACCTGTCCCCAAATTGAATCCCCATCTGCCTCAAACTCAAAAGAGCCTACTGCTCAAACTAAAACCCTAATGAACAACAAACAAAAACTCGCCCAATTCGCACGAAGAGACCAAGCCGTTTGATGACTATGTATAGAACAAACGAACAATATAGTGTGTCAACCAAATGAGAACACTTATCGCTACCAATTATTATTATTATTATTATTATTATTATTATTATTATTATTATTATTATTATTATTATTATATTATTATTATTATTATTATTATTATTATTATTATTATTATTATTATTATTATTATTATGTGGCCCTATCCCGTTTTATTTTTAATTTAATTTAATTTTAAAATTTCTATTTCATTGAAAACAAGGGAGATGTCATGGACTAAGGGTTGCAACTGAGTATATTAACAAGTACAATTTAACTTGGTTAAGTCCCTTACATTGAGACTGTTACTGTTGTGATTAACTGAGTTGCGATTATCCAGAGTTAGCTAGGGAATTAGGGACACAACCCCCCCCCCCCCCCCCCTCTCCCCCGAATCGGCAAATAGTGATGAAAGCATGAATTTTTTATGAAAAAAAGTTCGTGCTCTAATGTTTAAATTGTATATAAAAACCACTTTTTCATTACTCCAAGAGCTGAGAAATTGTTGGTTTCATCGTACGAATGTGACGATTTTTCATGGATGGTAAGGGGAGGGTTCATTCAATGTTTCCATTTTATTTTATTCATGTTATACATTGTTTATTATTTTTCATTTCGATAATATTCACATTCTTACGTGCCGATGGAGTGTCAGAGTATCGAGACTGGACCCTTCGTGTCGATAGATTATCGGTAAGGCTGATACCGGTACTGCTGGCCGCTGTCTTGGTCGGGAAAAAATGCAAACAATTCTATTTTGTCCAACGTTTAGGTACTACTTTGTACCCTTTCTTGGTATACGAAATATAACTTAAGTATCGCTAGTTTGGATTGGTACTTTTAAGCACAATATTAAGTCTTTAGAAAAAATCAGTCTGGTATTAATGTAATTTATGAACTTATGCATATATTCCTTATCGTTGTGTTTAATTGATTAATGCATTACATATTTAGTGATTCTGAAACTCATTTGTATCTCGCAATCATTTTCTATGGTTCATTATGCAAAATTCGTGTGCATTCAAACTAGGTCTACATATTATCACACTAAGAAACAGTGTTGTAAACAAAACACATCATTTTTACCTTGTACCAATTGTATCTCAAAACATAAGAATCTTCTTCTTTCAGCTTATCCCGCATTTTGCAGGGTGCCATAATGAATGCCACATCTCCATGCATCTCGGTTCAGAGCATCACCTTCTCCAGGCCCAGTTCTTCCATATCGTCCTTTACCTTATCCAACCATGTAGTCTTTGGGCGTCACTTTTTCCTCTTTTCCGCATTGAAGTCCAATACTTTCCTTCCCACGTACTCCCTCTCTCTTTCTCTTTACATGTCCGAACCAGACAACGATGGGTTGGGAAAGGAGAGAGAAAGGGAATACCAAACCCAGTAACTTCAACATTAGGTATCTAGACCAAACCACAATAGTCGGTATGTAATATGATATCATCATCATCATCATCATCATCATCATCATCATCATCATCATCATCATCATCATCATCATCATCATCATCATCATCATCATCATCATCAGTCATCATCATCCGTCCCCCATCATCATCATCATCATCATCATCAACATCATCATCATCATCACAACATTATAACTATCGTCACAACCGTCATCACATCATCACAAACATCATAACTCATTACTACTTCCACTAACAACTGGGTTTTTGTCAACTAAATAATATAAGCATAGTAAATTAAATGATAATGGTTAAGACCCACAAGTTCGTTTATTTCACAGGCGCCATCTCTCGAAGCGCTGAAACTCTAACCCCCTTAATTAATCTTTTAAAATGCGGAGCGGAAGTACAGTAGAGGAGATAAATTGTAAAGTGACCAAAATGCGTATTCTAAGAGGTGGATGTGACTTAGAACTGTTTGACATTTGATTACTTACTTTCATAATCCTCTTCGGACCTAGAGCACATAGTGGCATCTACCAGACATCTCCATTTTTACGGTAGCTGTATTCCAGGACAGGCCTGCTCTCTTTTTCCATCGTCCATTTTGATTATCGAGGGAGAATTGCATGCCCGGTTATTTTTCTTTGCTTGTCCGACGCCATCTCTCTACACCGAGCGATTCAAATTTTTCTACTTACCCCATTAACGATGGGGTGCGATTTCATTCCTACTTAAAGTCATATTTTAATTCATTTTAATAAGACATCACAACATCCATGTGATTAGATTTCAATTATGAAACTAGAATCACTTTGTTATTTTTGGTAAAAAACAAAAACATATAAAAAAAGAAGAAGAAAAGATTAGGTCTATGATCACAACTTGATGAATAATTGAAGAAATTATGATCGGAAAGAAATTGAGTCACGGAGTTGAAGGTTAGATAAAACATCACTTTACGTACATGAAGACACATGGACTGTAATGACTTGTTTTGAGATGCCGTGTGCCGCATTTTAACGGTTTGTCAAAACATTCTTTGATTTTATTCTTATTCCGCGTTGAGTTTTTGATTACGCATGAATTGATTCTTAAATACAAGTTTTGTCGTCTCATTGTGATTAGGACGATATAAGGAAAATGAGGAATGAAATTTGAAACATGTTTATTTGAAATTCTTCTAATTAAAAAAAAAAAAATCAAGAGATGACCTGCCGATAGGGTCAACGGTGTTGAATATTATGGGGTACCGAAGAAACCTAGCGCCTATTAATTTGTAACAGAGTGAATCAAAATTTGTTTTCGGAATGCGATATGATCGAGCTCTGATTGCGTTCACTGTATTGCTTGTGCATAAATAAACACAATAAATATGTCAACAGTAGTCGGAGATAATTTCACATTGTCAGAGACTCGGTGAATAAGTTTTAATTTAGGTACACATTTTTAAGACATAGGGTTGTTAGGCCTTTTTAATTCCTATTAATAATTTAGCATATTGGAGTGTAATTTCTATTATTTGTTGACATTATATATAATATCTATCTACCCGGCTATGCAAAACTCCAAGCGAGCATGTTTTTCTCTCCTATCTTCTCCCTCCTTTATTATTATTATTATCATCACATCATCATCATCATCATCATCATCATCATATTATTATTATTATTATTATTATTATTATTATTATTATTATTATTATTATTATTATTATTATTATGTATTATTATTTTTATTATTATTATTATTATTATTATTATTATTATATTATTATCATCATCTTTATTATTATTATTATTATTATTATTATATTTAGTAGTAGTAGTAGTAGTAATAGTAGTAGTAGTAGTAGTAGTAGTAGTAGTATAGTAGTAGTAGTAGTAGAAGTATTGTAGTAGAAGTAGTAGTAGTAGTAGTAGTAGTAGTAGTAGTAGTAGTAGTAGTAGTAGTGGTAGTAGTAGTAGTAGTAGTAGTAGTAATAGTAGTAGTAGTAGTAGTAGTAGTAGTAGTAGTAGTAGTAGTAGTAGTAGATAGTAGTAGTAGTAGTAGTAGTAGTAGTATTGTTATTACTATTATCATTTATATCATCATTAATTATTTCCCATTGCATTACATTATCATCATCATTATATCATCTCATTATTATTATTATTATTAATTATTATTATTATTATTATTATTATTATTATTATTATTAATTATTATTATTATTAATAATAATATTATTATTAACACCCTCCCTCCTTTTCCATTCACACCATAGAGAATACAGGACTCCTAGTAGTCTGTGATGCACACCAACACATACACATACACACACACACACACACACTCAAGCGCTGTGCATACACACACACACACAACACATACACACACATACACATACAATATCGGGAAATCTTTTTTCAGGGTACAGACATAGCAGACTACAATAACCACATTATGAAATCTATTTCGAGAAGCTGAAAGTAAAACATGACGTCAGCGCCATGATAGAAAATCGAAGCCCTGTAATATTATAAAAAGCATTTCAGACACAATCGTGAGGTTTTGCTTTTTAATTTTTAAGTTGTCAGTACTGTTCGATATTACTGTCGCTTTGCTAGGATATCGGTACAACCTCTCTTCTTCTCTTTCGTCAATATATATATATATATATATATATATATATATATATATATATATATATATATATATATATATATATATATATATATAGTTAACTCCTCTTAATTGCACATCGGTTAATCGCAGCACTAGGGTTATACGCTACACTTCTTGGGGAAAAAATATTTTCTCTATATAATCACTCAGCTTAATCTCACACCTTCTCCGCTTAATCGCTACACCTTGGTTCCATCTTAATTGGACAATAATGTACCCATCCGCGGTGAACTGACATCTAGGAGCTACTGGACTCCATGTGGCAAGAACTTGAGACGGCAGAGCATCTAGTCGAACGGTGTGTTGTGACGATGCTACCGGCGGTTTCGCGACGGTGCACGAGTGCGGACCGGACTTTGCTGATTGGGTCGATCGTCATAACATAGTAGTGTGATAACCATAAGAGGCTGCTGCCATACAAAAGACAACGCCTGGTAATGAAGAGAGGATGCGTCATCAGGAAAACTTGACATAGTGGACAAATAGGCCGCTTCATCCATGAAGAATAATTGACAGAACCAAGACTGGCGAGATTAAAGACTAATTATGGTTTGTAAACAGCGTGCAGACAATAGAAAAAAAATCAATCAACTCTTCGCGAATACTATTCTACAAACAATAAAATATTTTTTTTAAATGAAAGAACCCCCCCCCCCCCCCCCCCCCCCGAAAGAAAAAAACCCCCAAAAATATAGTGAAATCCAAAACCAAAAAAGCAGCTTCTAATGAGGCCATGGCTTGATCATGACGATCTCATACCCGTAGAAAACTCAGGCAGAAGGTCCTACATGATTATGAAAGGTGGCGCTTAGATGCTATTTTTAGTATCTCCGCTTAATCGACACATTGACACGAACTCCCGATGGTGTGCGATTAAGCGGAGTCAACTATATATATATATATATAATATATATATATATATAATATTATATATATATTATATATAAATTTGTGTGTGTGTGTGTACGTGTGTGTGTGAGTGTGTGTGTGTGTGTGTGTATGTGTTTATAATCCCGATATCTCAATTGGTGAAGCACTCGTTTCACACGCAAAGCAAAGGGGCCGAGATCGATCCCGGGTGAAATCGAGATATTTTTTTTCCGATACCCCCACCTCCCTGTCCACCAAGTATGATTGGTCTGTGTTTAAGTACATTGTGATGGACTCAAGTCATATCTAAAGGGTAGCAAGCAATTGCTCGTGTCCGTTTCATGCTATAAAAACAGGGATAAACTTCGCTCCGTTGGCATAATGGGCCACTATATATATACAATATGCTGAGCATTGCCAGGAACCGAGGTGTCATGATTGCAAATCTCTGGCTCTGGAATTGTGTTCTTAAACGGGGCATTTCCATACATTATCCTCTTCGATTCTAGAGTAAATGAGTACATAATTGACTAACATATAACGTACATGGGCCAGTTTCTGATAAGCTTTGTGGTCTAACGCGGTCTCATGCCGCAAATTTGAGCTCCTGGAAAAGGCTCTTTACTTACATTCACTCATCGTACTCTGGGAAAAATGAGTACCTAGCGTTGTTTCTATCGATATAAAATATATTATCGCCTTACTGGCTGAATTTTGGGGACCCCCCCCCCCCCCTCCCCTCCACACAACCGCGATGTGTCTAGTTCTGTTTCATCAACACCAATGAAAAGGTTTTTTTTCTCTAATTTTTTATTAAATTAAAGAGCTTATCTTGAATTTAGATCCTTTCAGACCGTCCGTTGACAGTGTTGAGTGTATCGGGAGAATAAGACTTGAGGCGAGTAGTCCCTCAGAGCTATAAAGCCATTGGAGCCGGAATTTATCCCAGTTGATATAATGATAACTGGACAGCAGCAAATATTTGCTACCTTTTGAAGATGTTTGTCTATTTCAAATTGCATTCTGTAAAATCTAACAGAATCAACTACCTGATCACTGCTGGGTGGACAGAAGTCCAGTAGGGGACAATATCGACTACACCCGAGATCGATACCACTGGACTAATGCCTCACCCCCCCCCCTACACACACACACACACACACACACACACACACACACACACACACACGCATACCAATTCCTGAGAACGTGGTTATTTATTTTGCTTTCTTTATAAAATAACAACTTCTCCAATTTTTAGTCCAAAGTTTTTAAAATGTGAAATTCAAACATATTATAATATACGTTATAAGTAATACGATCAACTTGATTTTGTGGAATTTTGAAGTCCTCAATTTAAATTGATGACCGTTTGCGCAAACCCTTCCTCCCAAACCGGGCAGTGCATGCCCCTATTCTACCTCTTTAATAAGCATCGTGTTTTATAAATTTACACAATTTATAATAATCATACCAGGATAAACATAATGACGTCAACATATCTTTGATATGCAAATTGTTCACCATTCTCTAACTATACCAATCCTATGTAACCACTCCTGGTACGCATTATAACCCCATATCATATCATTTTGCGAATGTTTCGAATATTCCCATGGGCGTGAATTAAACTAATCATTGATTCATAATTGTGGTTAACCAAAATAATAGTCATTTATATAATAAAATACAATGACGCTGCGACAATCTTGCAGTGTCACAATACCACCAACTGCTTTATCCTTAATTGTCATATTTTATTGTAAACCCGATATAATAATGAATTAACTATCTGAATGGAATATTCAACGAATCAGTTGGGGGGGGGGGGGGAGGGGTAATGAATGAATGAATGAATGGATGAATAAGTGTTTGCTCCGCTCCCACTGAATGATAAAACTAATCGTCCATTGATAATGATACAGTTCATGTCAGTTTGACCTATTCAGTTTTATATAGTGTTATCACTGTATCTGGATTATAAAGAATTAGATATGCGTAATTTATCTTTGTGATCTTAAAAAAACTTCTGATTGGGATTGCTGCTCCTTTTGAATTGTAAACATGTCGAGCTCAGCTTCTTCTTGTGATAATACTTCTTTAAATGTTACTTGTTAACCCGCATTACTAAAAACAAAAACAAAAACAAACGAACAAACAAACAAGAACAATCAACATGCAGATACGGTACACACATTACATTACATTAGGCAGTAACAGATAGTATAATATCGATGAGGTGGTAAAAATCTTGGTCGAATATGGCAATGCCATTATCAATAAACAAATCAATCAATCAATCAATCCACCATCGATAGTCCCGATGCATTTCCCTGCTCAACCCCCCCCCCCCCCCCCCTTCCCCCGCCTTCCCCCCTTCCTTCTCCCGAGTGGATTATTTCACAAATTGATGGTTCCAATGTGACAGCTTGTTGCTATGGCCTGTCAAGCTATTGACATGAATGCATTTTAACTAGAGTGTTATAGTATGAGCCTTCAATTTGCTTTTTTTTTTTGTTTTGTGGTGTGTTTTGTTGTTTTTTTTTTTAAGGTTTTACAGCGCTTGTAACACATTTTCGGTCAAATCAGCGCCAGTAAAAAGGAAGAAAATGGGATAGTCAAAAGTTCTAGAATTACAATCAAAGAACCCAAGAAAAAGTAAAGACAAAGTAGAATTGGTTCAAATAGGGAACAAATGTAGATTCCAAGACCACACAATCAGTATACTTAGTTTGAAATCACCTAAATTACTCAAATTTCCCGTCACAAGCACAGGTCTCCACTAAGAGGAACATACTCAAATGTTTAAAAATCATATATAAAATGTAAACAAAACATAATACAGTGCATAACTGAGAGATGCTTTACAAAACAAAAATATCATCCCCCAAATCTCTAACTATACATTTGACTGATTCCCTCGCAGGGTCAGGACAAAACCAAAAAATCTCATTCTCAGACAAAGACAGAAATTAGAATTAAAAAAAGAA
>NW_027624192.1:0-8604 GCF_034508935.2 Berghia stephanieae | reverse complement strand
AACACGTCAAAAAAACACACCATCCAACACACATCCAACACACCTCAAACACCACCAAAACCCAACACACCATCCAACACATCACAAACACACACAAACCATCCAACACGTCATAAAACACACCATCCAACACACCATCCAACACGTCATCAAACACACAATCTTCTTACACATATAAGCTTTCCAGCACGATTACATACATCAAAATTACCTACATTGTCAGCATTTTTTGATTTTTTCCTCTTTTCTTGTTATTTATCTTCATCCAGACACCAAATCACCAATCAATGTCTCGCTGTCGTGGGCCTTCTCTTCCACCATAGCCTTCGTAAACTTATAAATAGAATGAAGTTGACGTCCCTCGCGTCTTTGTTATTGTTTTTGCCATCCATTTTATGAGTAATACGCTTCAACAGTCATCACGTCACTTCTCTCGTAATGATGCATGTAAATTAGCAACGGGCACGAAACTATGGCACACAATGGCGGACGCCCCTTATGAATATTTCTCCGACGACATAAATACGTATCCAAGGGAGAAAAACATTATAAATTTTATCGTGTTTTTTTACTTTTATGCATTCTGATCACAAGACCTATGAAAGTTCTAGGCTGAAATGGGGATAAAAAGTACCAATTCTTTGTTTAGAACCACGATGACCGCCGTTGCTGGGCGACGTGACATCAGACTATTAAACCCAAATTTTCTCATTAAGCGTATAATCCAGACTATGAAAGTTCATGGTTTGACAGTTTTGGGGTGTTGGTCTGTTATACTTCCGGATGGCAATGTTGTGATGCCTGGTTATCTAGGTGTCTATTCGTAGGCCATCGTAAAGTTATAGATAGTTCAAAGCTGACGTCACTCAGGTCCTTTGTTATTGTTTTTTGCCATTCGCGTTTATGAGTAATGCTCACTAAACTGTATTAACCTGACTATAAACGTTCATGGATACACACAGTTTTGTGTGTTGGTCCGTTATACTTTCGGATGGCAATGTTATGAGCTTCTTAGCCAAGCGCATACTATCTATAGCCTGACACCGTGGCCTTCCAAAGTTATGGCCTGATACTGACCAAAAAAGACATCAAAATGCCAGTCTTTTGCCACAAAAGAAACAAATCGTGAGTTGGGATACAAATAGTTCAACTAATGAAATAACTTGTCTCCATGAGCTCTACTTACGACAACTCCCCTAGACGGGGCAAAAAAAACCCAAATAATGACGTCAAACAGCCAATCCTTTTGGATTTCAGTATCAGGCTAAACATAACGATGCTACGCTGACACTGACCAAAAAATGACGTCAAAATTCCAGTCTTTTGCCACAAAAAGAAAACAAATCGTGAGTTGTAATTCAATAGTTAAACCCAATGAAATAACTTGTTTCCATGAGTTATACTAACGACAACCCCACTAGCCGCTACACAAACCTAAAAATTGACGTCAAAATGCCAGTCCGAGAGGTTCTTTGTGTCAGGCGAGAAATGTTAATGATGGTTACAGTCTTTTGGGATCATTGTTTCATTGAGCACTACTAACGACAACTTACTGTGAAGGATATTGAACTTATTGGTGTATGCCTTATGTAAAATACGCACAACATCCACCACCCGGGAAAAGAACGCACCACACACAGTTTATGTGAAAAGACCTAGATTAAGCTAGTGTGGCGTAATCCCAAATGGGATTGTAAAAAAATAACAAAGAGTTCCTTTATACAAAATTTGTACACCCCACACACAACACACACACACACACACACACACCACACAAACACACATAATATATATGTTGTGTATATATTAAAATATTATAAATTTATATAATATTTATATATATATATGTATGTGTAATATATTTATATATATATATATATATATATATATATATATATATATATATATATATATATATATTAATTTGATAATTTCCCCACAATGTTTGAGACAGTCTACTTTAATGTTTCAGCCTCATTAGCCATCGTCAGGAATAGGTTGGTTTGTTTACTTTGTGTTTGTTAAAGTGGTTCCGGTTTGTAGTTGATTAACAAGAACTTCCGGGGAGTGGACACGTACCGTTCATCTCATTTTTCGTGTATTAAATCAATAATTCGCTCCATTACCACATGTCGAGCACTTTTCGTACCATATTTATATCAAACACGATTATATAATTATATATATATATTATAATATAATTTTATATATATATATATTATATATAATATATATATATATAATATCTTTATAAGTATATAGTCGATTACTCCAGATGTGTTGCACTGTTAGGCAAGTGGAAAAAATTGCGTATTTTACCTCAAAAGCATGCCATTGATATTAATACCCGCCATTAAAAAGGGCACGTGGCTCAGCGGTATGGTCTTTTTCTTCCCAACCGAAAGGGACCGAGTTCAATCACCCCCGCTGCGTTGTGTGGCCCTTTAGCAAGTCACCTCGCCCCAGCTCACTTTGCGGCGCTGCTCTGCGGCTGGCCTGGGTTATTCCACCTTCCTTGGGAAAAGACCCTGCAGACAATTTCCCCTTGGGGATGAATAAAGGGAATTTTATTTTTATTTTATTAATTAACTGAATTGTAAATGATCGGACTTCCGAATCAGGTCAGGGGCGTGGTTATCTTTCCTCTCATTAGGAGTTTATTGTGAAAATTGTTTTGTCAGTAAACAGTTTGGGAACTCTACCCATTGAACTAACCCATCTCGCCTTAGACAACATTTATTAGTCATTCAGAGCTAATGGGCCCGTAGAGCCGGGTTTATCCCCGTTTCTATAGCGTGAAATGGACAATAGCATTACTTGCTGCCCTTTGGATAGGACGCTAGATTGTTGCATATTACTTTCTGCCAGATCTAACAGACCCAGCTCCCCATCCACTGATGGGTAGACAAGTGAGAAAGGGGGGAGGGGGGGGGGGGTCAGAATAAAATCCGACTCAACTTGGATCGTTTCTTGGTTCTTTTGCGTGTAAAGCGATGCTCTACACCAACTGAGCTATCGGGAGCCCCTTTTCTGACGCCAAGTGCATTTCGCTTAGTTTGGTAACCACTGCCATTGCTTACTGAACGTGATTGTTCCGATTGTCCAAATTTCAGGTCAAGGGGAGTGGTTATTTTTTCCTCCCATTACGAGTATATAGATAGTATGCGCTTGGCTGAGAACTCAAAACATTGCCACCCGGGAAGTATAACGGACCAACACACAAAACTGTGTGTATCCATGAACTTTTATAGTCAGGTTATATACAGTTCAGTGAGCATTACTCATAAACGCGGATGGCAAAAAAAAAAAAAAAAAAAAAAAAAAAAAAAAAAAAAACAATAACAAGCCCTGATGACGTCATCTTCGAACTATCTATTTATTTGTAAAATGTTGTGTTTTTCAGTATTCATTTTCGCACTCTATCCATTGAGCTAAACCATCCCGCCATAGATAACATTTAAGCTTGTGAAAATCGTTAACCAAATTATCAGCAGGAAGACAGGATGGCAAGACGATTATTATAAAGTAAACGGTATCGATTTATTTTTCCTTCTGTGACATTAGTATAATAATATCGTTAAAACTTAAAATCGATTTTGTTTCTTATGATGAGATACGAAAGCCGGTAATGGTAAATCTAATTTAATATGCCAGATTTTTTTTTGTTGGTCGATTTTTGCCACCCATTAAACCGAGAAAACAATATTCAACAGCAATCACGCCCCTTCCGGCAGCAAGATCGTAAGCAAAACGCTGTCTTCCCCGGCATTCCCATCAAGGAATATAGATAATCCATAAAACTGAACGTTGGTGTCAAAGGAAACACCCATGTTTTAAAGGAAGCACTCTTGTCTTGATGTCGGTAATCTTGGCAGAGTAATAACCCAGACCCCCCTCCCCCCTCCCCTCCCCCACCCCCATATAGTCCAGTGGTATAAAATTCGGAAGGTCCTGAGTTCGAGCCTCACTCGGTCGGTGAAATTGATGAGTCCTTGGAAAAGGATCTTTACTCACTGTCTCTCACCGTAATCAGTGTAAAATGAGTACCGGGCCGTTAAACAGCGTTGTTTCTGTCGTAAAATAATTAATTCTAATATCGCCTAACAGGCGTTATGTTTCGTTCTAACATTTAATGTTGCTGTTTGTAAAGGGACCCTTGTAAAGCGCTTTGAGCACATTATGTGGATATCGCGCCCTTGAAACTCATTTAAAAAAAAAATGAGTGTCTGAACGGGGGAAAAGGGTTACGGCTTTAACTATAGATAGTTCGAAGATGACGTCCCCTCAGGTTTTTGTTATTGTTTTTTGCCATCCGCGTTTATGAGTAATACTCACTGACTGTATTTACCCGACCCATAAACGTTCATGGATACACACAGTTTGTGTGTTGGTCCGTTATACCCCGGATGGTAATGTTATGAGCTTCTTAGCCAAACGCATACTATCTATAATTTAACCTTTACCACAATGAGACAGACATCAAGGTCCTTGAAATGCCGCACAAAGAGCAAACTAGGCATGTTGTGACCCTTTTTTTCTAGAAAAACAATGGTGTTTCTTTTTACGGACACCCCCCGAAATCTGCCGAAACCCGCCGAAATCTGCAGAAACCCGCCGAACCTGCTGAAACCGCGAAGTCCGACAAAGTTGTGGGAACTATGCAGCAGTTTAGAGTGAATCTGGATCAGAAATGACACCATTGGGGAGTGAACCTGGGACTGGGTTTCGGTGGTTTCGTAAAAAAAAAACAACAACAACAATTACTTTGCAAAAATAAAAAAAAAAAAACCCAATTCCTATTTCCCATTTTTAAAATATTGAGGATTATCTCCCCTGAAATTTTCTCATTCGGTCTAAATTTTATCGTATTTAAACTTCAAATTCACACAAATCTTTGGGAAATTCTTTTGACATTTGATGCGTAAAAAAAAATTACATTTCAATTTATTTTATGGGTGAAAATCTCAAAAAGTAGAAAATCAAATTTTAAAGAGTTTTGGAAAACCAGCCCTTTAAATATTATAATAGTAGTTACAAACAAAGCATAGAAAAGAGAAATTGATGCGTTGACATATAAATACAAAAAAATTGTATGTATAGATATATACAAACAGAGGTAAACTGGTGCATTATAAATAATTATTCGTCACGACCTGTTGATCATAAGCATTTTTTCTGGAAAACAAAATCTCATTTATCCTATACGTTTTTCAATGCACGGCGTTCTCTATCAACTGGATTATGACAGCACTGATTTTTTTCGGCTTTTTTTGTTAAAATAAAAAGGGCATTCAATGCCCTGACACAGTACGCGGGATAAATGAGTTCTGTAGATATTTAAAACAATAATATATTATTTTAACAACGCCGTCCAGTTCCGCGCTGCAAGTTTTGTGTCCAATGACTATACAGCCTCCATAGCAGCGTACAACACAATCTCACAAAAGCTTTGTGTCCAATGACTACTACAGCCTCCATAGCAGCGTAACAGACACAATCACTCAAGCTTTGTGTCCAATGACTATACAGCCTCCATACAGCGTAACAGACACAACCACACAAGCTTTGTGTCCAATGACCACAACAGCCTCCATAGCACATCACAGACGAACACAATCACAAAAGCTTTGTGTCCAATGACTACTACAGCATGCATAGCAGCACCCACGACAGACACAATCACACAGCGTGGATGGACTCCCTTACTAGACAGACAGAAAGAACACCGATTAACTCTATGGTTCAAAATGATGGCCACTCATCATCATATCATAGCTTGTCGCTCCAACACCGAACCCACTCCACATCATCTGTGAATCAGACTTTTTAGGTCATATCCAGTGCACTGGCCCATCCTGGCATTTTTAAGGATGTGCTCTATCGTCTGCTCTGGGCATCCCCATGTACACAACTCGCCTCGGCCAGCCCCCATTTTTTCATGCTTCCAGTTGTTCTCCCAATTTTTGCTTGAGCTCCGTTCAGTGTTACCCCTTCATTCCTGGGGAGATCAGTTCCATAGGGCGTTCTTCTCTCGGATCTCAACGGCTTCATCAGACCAAACAATTAGACATACAACGAAATTCACGCTTTCAAAAAAAAAAAAAAACCCACTCAAAAACAATAAAACACCAATCTACAACTCAAAAATCTTCAAATATTCATTTTTCACCCCACTTCAAAGATGGAACGCTCTTCCGAATCATGTATGAACACAACAGATTAGACACCTCCCACCCAAAATTATTCAAATTACTTCAGCTTAAAACAATGGCTACCACATTCAACAACTCTCTCTCCGTACTGGGAATACAAATACTCAGAATTGAGTGGACTCCGGTAACATTCAGATTCAGATTCAGAACTGTAAACAATGGACTTGAAAACCGCCATGTAGTTTGGGAATCGATGACGCAAACTTTTCCGTATTCGATCTTTAAAATATCCCTAAAGCGTGCTCGAGCGTTTTACTAAGGACCCATGACTGTTAGAAACATGTAACATGTAAAACGTGACATGACACCTACGGGGCGATTTACTATCTTTTTTTCCGACAGAGAGAAACGCTGTTAACAGCCAGATACTCTTTTTAAACCCTGAGTATGGTGAGAGAATGGAGTAAAGAGCCTTTTCCAAGGAGCGATTAGTTGTAGTAGTAGTATTTGTAGTAGTAGTAGTAGTAGTGGGGGTAGTAGTTGGAGGGAGGAGAGGGGGAAAGGAGGAAAAAGTGAAGGAGGATGAGAGAAGGGTGAGGTAGGAAAAAAGTAGAAAAGGCCATTTTGTATGGTGGAAGAAAGTGACAAAATAGTAATTGACGTGTACATTTTTGCGGGTCCACATCCGAAACCCACTTTAGGGGCCTAGTTTAACATTGGTGTAATGGACAATTTATTGGTGTCATTTTTTGATATTTCCATAACAACAAAAGGGCCCATATGGAATTGGGTTATTGGACCTGCAAATAAGTGCACGTCGGGAGAGCTGGTACTGGTAATAGATAGAAAAACCCGGAAAGGGTTCATGATCATCTTTTCTTCTTCTTGGTTCTTCTTCTTTGTCTTTTCTCTCTTCTTCTTTTCTTCTTCTTCTCTTCTTCTTCTTCTTCTTCTTCTTCTTCTTATTCTTCTTCTTCTTCTTCTCTTTTCTTCTTCTTTTCTCTCTTCTTCTTCTTCTTCCTTCTTCTTCTTCTTCTTCTTTTTCTTCTTTTCTTCTTCTTCTTTTTTCTTCTTTTCTTCTCCTTCTTTCTTCTTCTTCTTCCCTTTCTTCTTCTTCTTCTTCTTCTTCTTCTTCTTCTTTTTCTTCTTCTTCTTCTTCTTCTTCTTCTTCTTCTTCTTCTTTTTTCTTCTTCTTCTTCTTCTTTTTTCTTCTTCTTCCCCTTTCTTCTTCTTCTTCTTCTTCTTCTTCTTCTTCTTCTTCTTCTTCTTCTTCTTCTTCTTCTTCTTCTTCTTCTTCTTTTCTTCTTCTTTCCTTCTTTTCTTCTTTTTTCTTCTTCTTCTTCTTCTTCTTCTTCTTCTTCTTCTTCTTCTTTTTTCCTTCTTCTCTTCTTTTCTTCTTCTTCTTCTTCTTTCTTCTTCTCTTTTTTCTTCTTCCTTCTTTTCTTCTTCTTCTTTTCTTCTTCTTCTTCTTCTTCTTTTTTCTCTTCTTCCTTATTCTTCTTCCTTTTTCTTTTTCTTTTTCTTCTTCTTTTTCTCTCCCTTCTTCTTTTCTCTTTCTTCTTTTTTTCTTCTTTCTTCTTCTTTTTCTTCTTTTTTTCTTCTTATTTTTTCTTTCTCTCTTTTTTTTCTTCTTCTTTTCTTCTTCTTCTTCTTCTTCTTTCTTCTTCTTTCTTCTTTTTCTTCTCTTTCGTCTTCTTCTTCCACGTTGTCTTTATTACTTTTTACTGAGGAACGCCGTGTTCTTCCTCAGCTCTGTCAGGGACCAATACAGTTTATTCTACAGATGTTTGGTACCAGTCCACAAATCCTCTCTTGCTGTTAGATGCAAACTTTGGGCAGATTTGGAGTATATGGTGGGCTTCTTCTTCTTCTTCTTCTCCTTCATCCAGATGCGTAGTCGTTTCCCAAGCTCGCCGACAAAAAAAAATTTATTCTAAACAAACTTTATTCTCAGAAAAATTGCTTTCTTTGACTGTGGATCGAACCTCTGAAGGAAAAAGAAGAAGAGAAGAAAGGGAGGAGAGAGGGGAGGAAGGAGGGAGGGAGCATACAATCATTCCCGATTTTTCTATCTAAACCAGTACCGTTCTCTATTTAATCATTTTTACCAACATACAAAAATGTCTCAATTTTATGTTTGATATATTATATCAACAATCAAGTGGAAACAGTTTAAGGGTCTTGGGTTCAATTTTAGTAAGGGGTTTTGTTGTTTTTTTTTGTTGTGGTGGGGGGCAATGTGGGTCTAGTGGTTCGGAAGGTGTGGGTCGAGCTCGCGTTGACGCAAGTTGGAGGGCCTTGGAGAAGGCTCTTTACTCACATTCTCTCACCGTATCGGGTGTAAACGAGTACTGGCCGTTAAGCGTTGTCTTTGTCCAAAAAAAAATTTGTAATATCGTAAGGCGTCAGTCCCGTTCAATGTTGGTTTTTGTTTGCCCGGGCCCCCTTTTTG